>NC_136999.1:9515353-9537853 GCF_032717465.1 Coenobita brevimanus | reverse complement strand
ACTAAGAGATAAAGTTAGCAGTCTGTGAGGCAAAGCCTCAAGATTTGCTCACCCAAGTAAAGTTGTCCTCTGGTTTATGTAAATTGGCTCTGTTTGTATGAGGACATATGTTTTTTTCCCTAAAGTGGTTAACCAGACATGAAAGAACCAACCAGCACAAGAAGGTCATATTTTTACTGCGCATGATAACGACAAGCACTTTTCTTCAGTTGGTATATTCTTTGTTTGAGGATGTTTGTATCAATTTCCATTTAAGTTCTCTCCTCTCCCCTTCTTCATCTTTCCTCATTACACCTGTTTCTTTCATGTTTTTACATCTCTTGGTCTTTTCTCTTTCATCCCCCCTTCTGTCTACACTCTTTCTTTTCCCTCTTGTCTTCTTTCAGCGCTCCCTCTCCGATTACCACCCTTGTTACAAAGCTCATACCTTCTGAATAACCAAACAGTATCAGTGTATCTACAAAGATTATTGAACCTCTTGAGATTTATGTAATTTTTATTTTTTCCAGGCACCCCATAGATCATACTTACGTTTGAAGAGACTTTTTATGCTGAAGGGTTTAGAAACTGTATGCGCTGATCCCATATGCGAATGTATGAATACTTTTTTTTTTTTTATTATGTCCTTGTTACCTCCAGGCGGTTTGATTACCTTATACTCCTTGTTGTTGCTGTTTATACGGTACATTTAATAATTATATATTATGTATATATTATATATTCGTAAAGCATTGTATATAAAGTTTAATTTTGTTATTATCAGAAGTAGAAGGCCTGCATGTAAATACGAAGTTATAGTACAGTATTTTAAAATTTTCACTTTGAAATGTGAAGAACGAAAATAATAAGCACACTTTCTGTACTCATTGTTCACAATACACCATGTTTGGAACTGCTTTCCTCATTCTGTCTTTTTCTTTGCCTATGACCTCAAAATAATAATAATAATAATAATTTATCCAGGCGTCTGGAAAATGAATGTTCTTGATTTTGTCTCGGATTCGTTATAACTTATAAAGGGCAGCCTTTTTACAGGCTTTTACCCTTTAGACAGAAATTTTTCGTGTTTCTACTTCAACGTGGGTCATGTATATGCAGAGTTTGAAGGAGTAAAGAACCACTGAAAACATCGCCATTTTTTACTGTCTTTCGGCAGCCAAACAACTGTGAACTGTGCAGAGTTGTGGGTAAAAATATGAGGAGGAAGAGGCGGAGGCGGTAATTGTCTTCCTTCCTAGTGGATTACACACACACACACACACACACACACACACACACACACGGAACCCATTCTCAGGTTTCCCACTCCTTGCGTGCACCCTTCCTGTCTGCTTGCTCATGTGTGTTAATGCATGCTCGTGTGCTTGGCTGCTTCTGGGGAATATTGGTGTCGCTGGGGGCACCTCAATGTAGCTTCCTCCTGCAAGAGGTACTTTATAATGTGCCTGTGTGGTGTGGTGTCGTATGTGTCGGTGTGTGTTTATGTGGTCGTGGGTTGGACGGAGTGTGTTAGATGTGGAGTGTGGATGGGGGAGTGAGTGTGTTTGTGTTGTGTTGTGTTATTATGTCTGTGTGATGTTAACAGGAGGGAGTGTGTAGGATGTCTTATTTCTCTCTCTCTCTCTCTCTCTCTCTCTCTCTCTCTCTGTTGTGCATGTAAAATATTATATATATATATATATATATATATATATATATATATATATATATATATATATATATATATATATAAAACTGCAAGGCTTGGTGAATGAGTTTGGGAGAGTGTGTAAGAAACGGAATCTAAAGGTAAATGTAGGGAAGAGTAAAGTGATGGTCTTCGAGAGAAATGAAGTCACTGAATGTACAGTGAGGTTAGATGAAGAAGTGGAAAATGAGAGTGCATATTAGTACTTTGATAGCGTGATGAGTAAGGATGCAAGTTTGGAGGATGAAGAGCTTCAATGGGTACAACAAGGAAGAAAGTTACGGGTTCTTTGAAAGCAGTGATAAGAAACAGAGAAGTGAGCTTGGAAGTAAAGACATCGCTGCATGATAGTACTGTGGTACCAACTCTAACGTATGGAAGCGAAGCTTTGACATTGTTGGAACGACACAAGTCAAAAGTGAGGGCAGTGGAAATGAGTTATTTGAGAGGAACATGTGGAGTTACATTGAGAAACAGACTGACAAATGAGGATGTGAAGGAGCGTTGTGATGTGGATGTGATAGAAAGCGATAGGAGAAATACATCGATGGTTTGTCCATGTGGGGAGGATGGAGAGAGACTAACGAGGAGAGCGTATGTGAATGATGTGGAGGGGAGAGAGGGAGGGGGAGGCCGAGGATGAGATGGAGGGATAAAGTTGAGAGGTATATGCGAGAGGGGTGTGTGCTCTGGGAGGAGGGCAGTGAAAGGACGGGGGATAGGGCGACATGAAGGCAATTTGTGTTGGCCACTCCTTACGGGATTAAGGCGTCTGGCAAATTGATAGATAGACGGTCTAGACTCAGATCTGACTTATCTCCAAGTTATTATTTTACGTCTGACTTTAAGGGGTATTGTAGGTTTGATGTGTGTACAGTATGTGTGTGTGTATGTAAGTGTGGGTGACTGTAGGTGAGTGTGAGTGGTGGTGAGTGGGGGTGGGTGCCTATGGGTGTGAATAAATTTAGGTGGGCGCCAGTAAGTTTGGGCGGGTGTCTTTGGGTATAGGCGATGAACAGAGTAAATGGGTGTGGGTGGTGTCGTAAATGTGCGGGTGTTTGTAGTATCGGTGGGTACCTTTAAGTGTTGGTGGATGCTGGTGGATGTCTGTGGGTATGGATGAGTGTAGGTGGATGAGGGTGGGTGTAAGTGGATGTTGGATGTGGGTTGGTGTAAGTAATCGCGTGTGAGTACCCGTACATTAATCTGCGTGAAAGTACAAAATAACTGGGTAGGTAGAACTTAATAGGTGTATATGCTGAACGATAACTGGCTTCCTGTTCATGCATGTATGTGTAGATGTGTGTATGCTTTTTAAAGTTTTATATTCATACATTTGTAATCGTGTTCATAACGTGTTTTATAATTAGATAGATAGATAGATAAGTAGATAGGTAGGTTGATATAGATATGTATGATGACTTGTAATTATATAGGTAGGACGGCTTTATTTTAAATTGTGCGTTTTTATGACTGCAAATTAATATATGTAGGTGTATACAGGTATGTGTGTCTACGCGTTTATATTTGTATCCATAAATAACTGAGAATATGGACATGGGGATTTGTTATAATGGAAGTAGTGTGTGTGTGTGTGTGTGTGTGTGTGTGTGTGAGTGTGTGTGTGTGTGTGTGTGTGTGTACCATCGATGAAGTGCTTGTGTGCGTGAGAGTGCGTAAGAGTGATTGTGTGGGGGTGAATGCACATACTGCTAAAACCTTTGAGTGTTTGCGTGAAATGAACGTTTGGCTGAGAGGTGACTGCCTGGCTTTGTGTGTGTGTGTGTGTGTGTGTGTGTGTGTACTTTTGTGTGTTTGCGTGTGCGTTTGTTTGCTTGCGTGTGTCCGTGACTGAGCAAGCCTAGCGTAGCCTACCCTAGCCATCACATAAACACCTCTAATGGAGCGCTGGTCAAGTGTTGGTTTACCTCCCTTCCCTCTCACCCCCATTCCCCCCTTTCCTCCCCTCGCCCCTCTTTTCTTCCCCCCACCATTCCCCTCACACACACACACACACACACACACACACACACACACACACACACACACACACACACACACGCACACACACACACACACACCACTCCTCCTCCTTACCCCTCCCCCCACACCCACTCTTCCCTTCCCCTCGTTCTCCCCTTTCCCCTCTCCTCTCTTCACCCCCAGGCACGTACGAAGGAGCCCGGCCGGTGGGAGCTTTATGTATGAGTTAGTGAAATGGATACCTGTATATCGTAATTGGGAGAACTTTCTTATATAAGAGTCTGGAAGGTACCGTAACACCTCTTCCTTTTGTGATTTATTCTGAACATAGCACCTCTGTATCCTCTTGTATATTACTGATGCAAAATATGTTGACTTTAAGACGACATAGCATAAAAGAGACTATCAGATCGTAATATGCAAAATGAATCGCAGAGGATGAGATGTTACGAAGCTCCCCCCACGCCACCTAGAATACGAATTTGAGTCCTGTCGAGGGTGGAGTGAGACCATTAACGTGGAGGAGTAATGAGGTGGAGGAGGAGGTGGTAATGAGTGGAGCTAATTAGACCCTTATTATCTTCACTCGCAGAGACTATAGCTTTTTTATTTTCCTCTTGCTATTTAGAGATGATTATATGCAGATTAGAAACGACCTGGAGTACTCAGTGGCATATTTTCTCTCTCTCTCTCTCTCTCTCTCTCTCTCTCCAAATGGTTTTATTCAGCTTTAGTCTCGTACTGAAGGGGTTAATAAAGGTTGTCATTACCCTCATCAAATCAAAACGTTTCTCATGCGAAATAAAATCTTTTGGATGTAGCTGGAGTAGTAGTGGTAGTAGTGTAGTTGTTGTTGTTGTAGCACCAGGTATAATTTGTATATGAACTCATTGGACTGCAGACTGAAAAATGGCCCTTCTCCTGCATCCCACCATCCTTCTTTTGGGGGATGGGGTGGAGTTGAGGGACGTTTATATACCCAAGCAGCTCCACCGCCAGGCCGTATTGGTGCCACCGTATTTAGAATAAGGAAGTAATACGTCCTGGGGTTGAAGAGATGGCAGGATATGAGTTAGCGAGATTGAAAGTGGCTTGAGAGTGAGAACAATAGCGTGAGGGAGTAATGAGGTGGAGAGGGAAAAGGTAACGAGCGTGGGTAATTTTGGACTTAATTGCCATAACTGCCAGAAGAGAAAGAGAGAGAGAGAGAGAGAGTGTGTGTGTGTGTGTGTGTGTGTGTGTGTGTGTATGTGATTAATTCTGTGCTCTCACCAGCCGACTATGTATAACTTAGACATCATTAATCCATCCAGCGCTACACTCTTTTCACTTTAACTTGGTCCAGATTTCGCCTTTTTGTAGTTTGTTTCACTTAGGTCAAAGGCAGGAAAAGAAAACGTAACGCCTCTACAGTTTTTCCATAGCATGTCTTCCTGATTAATCAACTCTGAAGATGAAGAGATGACACTTTTAGGTCAAATTAGAATATAAAAGTATAGAGGTTTTTCATATACTGTACAAAACCTGATTCTCAGTAGGCAATATAAACACACACACACACACACACACACACACACACACACACACACACACACACACACACACACACAAACACACACGTCACTGAACTTTGGGGGCTTAGTTCGGTGACTGGCGGAGGTCGTCATTTTTGTTCCTGGTATCTCGTTGTGTCACCGATAACTCTAGGCGGTAGAGCTAACCAGATATATATATATATCCGCGAATCCCACGAAAGGAGAACGGTGGATTAAAAAAAGGGCAATTTCTACCCTGCAGTCCACCGAGTTCGCATTGATACGAGGCTGGGGTTGCAACCACCACCACCACTACCACTGCTGCTGCTACTACTACTACTACTACTACTAACTACTAGCTTCCTGGCGATTTCTCTCACCTTAGGGAAGTCGTCAGGTAGATAAGATATTAGGATCAAACTCTAATTGGCACATTTGCATCGAGGAGTCACCCTAAGAGTAATATAATTATCTTGAGGTAATAAGAATAAAATAAACAACACAAAACTGGTAATTTGTGTTAATTGTACAGTGTTTGTTCGTACCCCAGGCAGCGAAATTGCAGTTAGGTCAATTAAAGCAATAATAAGTATCGATCCCTATTTTATGGTTCCAATTTTTTACCTCCGGGCGACTTAATTGATCTGAGGAGAAAGGTCTGGAAATGGAAGGGGTTGATATGCCCTTCATTAACCTCATAACATCCAGAGATTTTCCTAAATTTAAGTGAAATAATCGTCCAGCAGTAAATAAATAAATGAATAAAAAAAAGGAATAGTTATTAGACTGGCTTGAAGCTAAATATAATCGTCGGGGTTAGCAAGAATAAAGTTAAATCCCCCTCATGATCATTTACGTGTTAATTGGGCCTCCTGGCGGTGGTGTGTGTACTTCAAGCAGCGAAATTCAGGTCAATTAGGGCAATTAAACCCAGGGTAGGCTAATTACCGGCCGCTACGCTTGCTGTTATTGTTCTTTGTTTTCCAGCGTGATTCACAACAGACCCGTTCCAGAAATAAACCGGGAATTAACCGCTTTTTTTTTGGACTTAATTTGTGCTTTGTTTATTTTTTTTTCTACCGGGTTTTGCTGTCATTGTTCTTTGTTCCCCAGCATATTCCGCGATTATACCAGCCCAGGAATATTTTCAAGAATAAATCCACAATTATTTACTAATCTTTTTTGTTGTCATTATTTAGTGTATGTGAAGCGCTGCCATGAAGAGAGGTCCCCCCCTCAAAAAAAAAAGAAAAAAAGCGTAGATGATTAGATGATGGTATGAACAGATAAACATGATGATGATGATTATTATTGATGGTGATGGTTTTGATGATGATGATGATATCTGACGTGATTGACAGTAGATTGGCCTTAGCAGTAAACTGGGAATAAAAAGCCGAATTTCTTATTCCTTTTTGCGTGCGTTTATAATATTCTGGTTTACAGAACTCCGCATCTTGGAAAGACTTGGGATGGGAGGGGAGTTGGATGTAGTACTTTCTCAACTTTTTTAGTATAAGCGTGTTTATAGGTAGTGTTCAGTGCTGTTACGTATTAATTATGTTTTTCTCGTGTTAATGTGTACCTCGCTACTACATATGAAGGTGCGTTATTCCCATCTTCTCTTCCTTGCAAGACGCTCGATGTTAATAGGTTTTAACTGTCTCTTGCTTAAAAAAAAAGAAAAAAAAAAGCGTTATTCAGTCCTCCCGTATTTTACAATCTCTGGTTTTTATTCATACTTGGTCTAGAACTGCAATCACTTCATTTCAAATGCTGAGTTGGAAGAATGAATTAACACTAGAATATGATGCTAGACACAAAGAAGCGCATACGAAAGGATGTAGGGCTATAGCACTGCTTTTCTGCCAGTGAGGTATGTGAAATAAGTTGTAAAGGGACGAAAATCTGGACCAAGTAGGTAAAAACGGTATAATGAGATCTGTTTAAGTATGCATTTCTCGTCACAGTCTGCTTTCGTGTTAAGTTGTGTTTTTTGCAGGTACATGTAAGGTGTGTTGTTCTCTCAGTATGACAAGTTCTCTGCTGTTTTGGGCTGTAAATATTTATCGCTTTTCTCAGTACTCAGTGTATTATCACGCTCCGTGGTGATGATCTGTCTATCTATCTATCTATTGCCAGACACCATAATCCCGTAAAGGGTGGCCATTTGACACTGAGTTAGTTGTTTTACAGGGAGGGGCACCAACCCTCCACCAACCCACTTGTTGACACGTAGGGAGCACGTATGGTTTGGTTATATGGTTACCACCCAGCGTTGTAAATAGTTTCTTGGCTTACAGGAAACCATTTGGCTTGTCACTCAATGTAAAGCCACCTGTAAAGGAAAGAAAAGGAATAAGAAGTGACAGGAAAGATAGGAGAAATAGGAAGAGAGGAGGGCAGGCACAGAAAAAGAATGATAAAAGCTAAGGAAGTAGGCAGCACTACATCAAGTGAGTGGATGATGGTCGCCACCACCTACCACAAATACGCTGTGATATTCCTCGCTTTGCTCTTGCCCCCTCCAATCTTGCTGGCTTCAGACGCTTTTATTCAGCTTAGGGGAGATTTTACGAACTGGAGAGATATAACCTTCAGCAACCCATTCGCCTCCTGGAAATGTTCAAAGTAGTTGACCAATAGAGCCTGTCAGTCACAAAAACCAACCTGAAATTACGTCGTGGGTGTGAAGTTTTTAAATATTAAGTATGTTTTTCTCCTCCTACTTCCCATTACTCGTTTTTTAGTTGATATATGTCGTTTGTGTTGCTTATATGAAAATTGTTATCAGAGAAGACCTTGCTAATCCACGTTGCCAGGTGTTGCGTGGTTACCAAAAAATAGCACCTGTATTCTTTTCTTTTCCCGCTTTTTTTTTTTTTTTTTTTTTTTTTTTTTTTTTTTTTTTTTTTTGTCCGACTCTGGGCATAGGCTTCACAGCCTGCTATCAAGGCCCAGCAGTCCTCCTACATACCATACACCTCTACATGTCACCACTTCGGCGCTAACACCCTGTCCGACTCTGGGCATAGGCTTCACAGCCTGCTATCATGGCCCAGCAGTCCTCCTACATACCATACACCTCTACATGTCACCACTTCGGCGCTAACACCCACCGTCCATATTGAATACATGCTAGGGCTGTCTCATACAGGACTGGTGTATTGGTATTAGCCGGGGTATTTTTACGACATGTCGGCGGGTCTTCTGGAAGATCAGTAAAGCCTGATTTAATGAAATTCAAATCCTTAAACTGTTCCCTGCTCCAGCGGGGATTTGAACCTGGGTCCGTTAGAACGTCAGACCACCTCTCTACCGATTGAGCCACGCGTATGTATAGCGTGTAAATGTTCCTTGTTACTGTGTTATAATTTGCCTCATTCCTTTTTTTTTAATGTTGCTTGCAGTTATATAATACTGCGAGTGTATAGTTTATCTGGTGCTCCTTGTTAATGTATATTCATCGGTGCTTAAAGTTCGTAGTGTTCCCTGTTACGCTGTTACGTATATGGTGTGTTATGTAGTGTTATACTCGTGCTCCTTGCTGCTAAATGTTCCTTGGCGTTTATGGAGGAGCATTTCTGGCTATTACATATCAAGTGCCTCGTTGCCTCAGTGCTCCTTGATATTAGCTGTTCCGCGGTTTTTATAGGATGTAATTATTTCTCGCAATGACGAAAAGTGCATCCTTCCCCCAGTGTTCCTTATTACCCGTTCCCTGGCGTTTTTAGGCAGTGTTTCTTGCTGTTACATAGAAAGAACGTCGTTGCTGTCCTTGTGGTCCCTCATTACGTCTTCTTCCTGGCGTTGACAGCCTGTAAAGAATGTTATGAGAAACCCACAAGATGACCTATAATGTGGTATTAGTCGTGGCTCTCTCTCTCTCTCTCTCTCTCTCTCTCTCTCTCTCTCTCTCTCTCTCTCTCTCTCTCACACACACACAGACACACACACACACACACACACACACACACACACACACACGAATAATTGCCATCTTAACCCCGCCAGGCACTAACCCGTTGTAATAAGAGCGCCGTAAATGCCACTTATCTTCCCCACACGTAAACACGGCTCTTGACCCAATTGCCTTCATATCACGACCGCTTATCACCTTCATATCTCTCTCTGTATCACTTTATTGACTCTTTGTGCTTTGATTTCACACTATCAGCCTTGAAAAAGACTTAGAGGCGGGCTTTCATTTCTAACATTCTTTTTCTAGTCAGCTTTGAAAAGACTTGGGTCAGAGGGAGTCTTTGGCCTTTGGTTCCTTCTTCCTTGCATTTAAAAAAAAAAATCTACGATGAAAATTATAATACGGAAGATGATTTTCTGAAGCCGTGGGTCCACCTCAGTTGACCTTACAGCGCGTTGACCTCTTGTATAGATAGGTAGATAAATAGATAGACAGATAATAGATAGATATAGGTGCGGATGTATTGGTAATTATAGATCAATAGATAGATAAATAGGTAGACAGATATAGAGATAAATATAGATGTATAGATAGATATAGATATAATTTTGATGTATGGATACTGTATATACAATAGATATAGATATACCTTTGATGTATAGATAGATAGATCGATAAATGGATAGATGTATAGATATTATTACCCTGACGATTATAGTCAGCTTAAAGGTCTCTCGTGCGGATGAATTAAAAGAGCAATTCTACTCTAATTGGTTTGACCTCTTAAGGTTTAGGGGCGATATCCATTAGCCCTTTGAGAATAATGACTTGATTATGTATTATACTTATTACTAATGCTCGATAGTGATCAGGATGGGAAGGACTTTTTGTGTTGAAAGTAAAGCCACACCATTATATTGACTTTATTTGAAGCCACACCATTATATTGACTTTATTTTAAGCCACACTATTATATTACTTAATTTTATCTTCAGCCACTCCATTATATTGGCTGTATTTTTATTTTATTCCATGTAATTTCAGACGATTATATTCAGCTTGGAAAGGTCTCGAGCAGTGAAGGGGTTAATGAAGGCTGTATATACACCTGTCAGTGCAAAAATAATCCCGCTAAGCCAAATAGTAGCTTCTGGTATACTCCTTTTACTTTAACATGGCCTAAAATGTCCATCTTTCCATCTTGATTAGTGAGTTATAACATTACCTTAAGAGTAGAATATTGTGGCGGTCACGATGAAGGACTGTGAATACATTGGCAGTAGAATATGATGCTAGTCACGAAGAAGTGCCATGACAAGGATGTAGAGCAGTAGCATTTCCTTAATCTGCCAGTAAGCTACGTGGAACAAAAGCTGCAGAGGGTCGAAAATTTACTTTTTTTTTTTCTTTCTTTTTTTTTAACTCTAACTTGGCCTAAATTTGCCACGTATCCATCCTGATTAACGAGTTATAACAAATATATATTATCAGTAGAATACGGTGCCAGTCACGACGAAGTGCCATGGCCAGAACGAAGAGAGAGAGAGAGAGAGACGAAATTGAACAAAAATCAGTGCCAAGTTTAAGCAAAAGAAGTACAGCGGCAAAAACAAGCTTTGAAAATGTCGTCCTCGTAGTGGAAAGGTTAAGCAGCAACTACACTACGGTTCGTCTAAGCTTTTAACAACGTCCTTACTAAATTACTAAATAACCCGGATCGTTTAGGGGACTGGCAATTACACGATTTTCTTATGGGATTAGTGCAAGTTAACCCTCTCCTCCTTGGAACAACTCGGTTATTCTCATGCCTGCTAAAGCCAAACTATCCCCCCCCCCTCCCCGATAGTCTTGGGAGAATTTGTGTCAGTATGTTACCTCCTTGACTATCACATGGTCGCGACAACTCTAGCATTTTCATCTACTCCAGACGATTTTATTCAGCTAAGAGTGAGTCATAGAAGCCTGAGAAGTAAAGAAGACTTGTGCTTCTATTCACCCAAGTTTTTATCACCATTAAATTATTACTAAATCCGTAACACACAGTGGACTTGTAATATTCTCTTGGGGTTAGTGCAAGATAATGCTCTCAGGCTTCTTTGACCCACTTTTACCTGAAGGAAATCGTCTGGTGTTATCTAGAAGAACGGAATTTAACTCAGTCTCCTATAACTCTTTTACTGGAGGAAAATCGTCTGTTAGGGAATCTTGTCAGACAAAAAATAAATAAATGAAAATAAAAGGAATCGAGATTATGAGAGCTTAGCCTAAATGTCACCTGTTGCGTCACTCGAAGGCTCCTGTGGCTCGCTCTCAGGTGAATAAAATCGTCTGGCTTTAGTTGGAATCAAGTACTAGAGTTCCCCCGGCCGTGAGAGAGTTTGAGTGATTGTACCATGATTCTTGTAAGCCGTAAGTCTGTCACCACCTAATGATTACCAAATAACCCAGAACCTTTCGTGTGCCTCCTGTAAATCGCTTATATTGGACTAGTGTGGGTTAATTGGCTACACTGACGTAAATCCATTAAGTGTTCTGAGTTATTATGTTGACCTGGGAGTAAAGGCGGTTATTAGCACTCGATTACTGGGAGAGGGACGCCGTCACGTGGTGGCACCGATATACCAACGCGGCTCAACTGACTGGTTGTATGTCCCTCAGTTACTTCCCTATCCCCCGACAGGAGGGTAGTGGAGAGCAAAACAAGGGCAACTGAAGCCTGCAGTCACGGAAGAGTTGATATGAAAAGTATTATTAATCTTTTCATGCTGTCCACCACTACTATCCCCTCCCCCTAATCCTCGCCCCCTCCCCCCTAATCCTCGCCCCCTCCCCCTAATCTCCGCCCCCCTCCCCCCTAATGCTCCGCCTTCTCCCCCCTAATGCTCCGCCTTCTCCCCCTACCCATTTTAGACGTATTGAGGGGCAGTTAAGGAGAAGGAAACAGACAATTGAGCAACAAAACAGCTCCGGCATTTCACGTCCCGCCATCGAAGTCAACGGAAAGCGATACCAACGAGGCGGGCATTTACGGGGCTACGAAGCCGGCATTTACGGGGAAGGTGGTGGCGAGTGGTTAGCGAAGTGTTCTGCTGTCCGAAAGGTTGAGAGTTCTATCCCAGTGTGAACCAGGTAACAATTTCATTATTTGGGTTTCGTCAAAGATTCACTGACATAAGAATACCCTTGCTAATAACATCACACCAGTTCTGAATGAGACAATCCTTGCTTGTATTCAGTATGGACGGTGGGGATTAGTGTCGAAGTCGTGGCAAGTAGGTGGGGCTGCTGGACTTCATGGTACGGATTTCTCGCAATGAAGAGGTGGTAACGATCCTGTGGTAGTGGTGGTGGTTGTAGTGGTGGTGGTGGTAAAAGATGGTGGCAGTGGTGGTAGTGGTTGTGGTGGTGATGGTGGTAGTGGTGGTTGTGGTTGTGGTGGTAGAGCAGCGTAATGATACCAACGCTACGCGGAGACTATTATCAATGTAGTCTTGCCGCTAATGACCCAGTCTGGGGATAAGTGCTGCAAGTGCATCATCGCCACTGTGTTGTATAAATTATCTTGAAGTTTCTCCGCTGTTAACAAGATTTGATTACGCCGGAGTTTTTACGGCCGTCGAGAAGCAAGTTTGGTTGATGCTGCACTGTTCTTAACGCCAATTATCCAGCGAAATGCATTACTGTTAGGAAGCTCGTCTCTCTCTCTCTCTCTCTCTCTCTCTCTCTCTCTCTCTCTCTCTCTCTCTCTCATCGATTTGTTTTCATCTGACGGGAAAGGTAAACGCGCACAACCACGATATTAAAAAGTCGTGTTTGCATGAAATCCGATGAATGTGTTGTGAGGTAAGGATGAGTCTCTGTCATTACCTTAGTCACTGTGCTTTATCTGATGGAACTGGGTCACTGGGTCAGCCTGGATGAGAAATGAAACTGGAAGAGCTTTAGTTATGAAGCAGGACTGAATCTCCTTGGTTCCTAAATTTTACACCCCTCTCCCCCAAATGAAAATCACCACACTGCCATCAACTGAGTTACGAGTGGCTAGGGATCGTCGTAAAGAAAATGTTAACAGCCAGTTCCAGAGACGTAGCGGGTCGAGGTTAGTCTACCGTATTCCTGTATATTTAAGGGAAGATGACCAGGCTACTTCCCTTGCTGGCATGGCCGAAAAACCACAAGTCAGCCATTGGGGAATCGAATCTATGCACGGCCGTAATTCAGACCGGGGCGTTCTGACCAGGAGACCTCCAGGCGCAGTGTTAAATGGATCCGAATTGTGGTTAATATTTAGGTGAAAGGAAAGAGGTGCGGCTGGGGTAAACCGTGCATTAGTGAAACTTGCCCGTGATTGGTTTATTTATTTATTTATTTTGACCTTTACATACGACAGCTTAGAGACTGAGTGTGAGTGAATGAGGGTTTGTTTTCTGTTTTCCGGCACTACACGGCTGGAGAGAGAGAGAGAAATGTGAATCAGTCAGAAAGATAGATACATACGTGTAGACAGGTTGAGAGAGAGAGAGGGAGAGAGCTTTGTTGTATTCCATTTATGAACAGAGTACATACCGTGGCTGAAACATACGGGCGAAGTAATCCTTTTTTTCTTTTTTTTAATATATATATATAATGTCATTACCTTGTTTTTATAATACTGATATGCGTAAAAAAATCGTATTCTGATGCGAGAATGCCATCCCATTTTGCATAATTGCCTTTTCGGAAAAATTTCCCACTGAATTCGCAGCCGTGATATTTGCTCTCCTAATTCAATTTTGTATTCAGCCGTCCTGTCTCCGCTCCCGGCTCCTATGACTCACTCTGCTCAATAAAATCGTCTGGTTTTAGTTGGATATAGCATACTAGAGTTGTCCTGACCATGAGAAGGCTAATAGTGACAGTATTAACACTCTCAGGCCACACTTAGCTGAGTGAAATCGTCTGTTGTTTGCTGGAATAAAGAAAACACGACCATGAAGAGGTAAATGTACAATAATGAAAAAAAGTTTCGTTCCTTTTTTTTTTTTTTCATAGTGAAAGGTTTCCAATTAGTGTTCTGTATATCATAATTCAGCAAGGTTATATTATTTTTTATTCATTATTTGTAAGTTTACCTTCTCCGTGGCCAAAAATATGATTAATTTCGATTGATCATTCCAAATATTGACAATTTTCGAAGTGCTCCAGCAAAGTCGTAATACTAGCAATACCAATATTTTTTTTTTTTCTCCTGTATCCTACCTCGCTCTTCCCTCTCGTCTCCTCTCTTCTCGTCTCGTCTCGTCTCGTCTCGTCTCCTCTCCTCTCCTCTCCTCTCCCCTCCCCTCCCCTCCCCTTTCCCTCCCCTCCCCTTCCCTCATCAGTTTTGGGTTGAGTGTGTTTACCAAATGGAAGCTCCCCAACTTTAATCGTGGGTAGTCTTTTATAATTATCTTTATTATTGTTGTTGATGCTATCATTATTATCAGTATTATTCTTATTGTTATTGTTATTATTATTATTATTCATTATTATTATTATTATTATTGTTACTACTGCTGCTGCTGCTGCTACTACTACTACTGCTACTACTACTACTACTACTACTACTACTACTGCTACTACTGCTGCTGCTACTACTACTACTACTACTACTACTACTACTACTATCACCATCACCTCCACCACCACCACTACTGTACTTGTTATTGTTGTTGTTACATTGTGAAGTAGATGTACAAGCATGATAGTTTGATATATAGAAATGTCCATCAAGTAACAAAATCACTCACACAAATTACCTCTATTCCTAACTCACTTTCATACAACGTCTCTGTCTGTATTTTTATTCTCTTTTATGTTCCTACTGTATATTTAGTCGATATTCAGTTAATTTAGGACTCTGATGTTTCTAAATATAGTGTATTAGCATGGAGCCATTGTTTAAAGTGATATATTCATTTTGTGTTGCTACTTTTGGCAGATTTTCAATTTACCAAGAACTTTGATGTTCGCGAGTATTTCTAAGCGACATGGAACTATTTTTAGGCCAAGTAATTGTCCTGTTAATGTCACACACCAACACTGAGTTTATTTTTATATCGTGTGTGTGTATATGTATGTGTGTGTGTGTGTGTGTGTGTGTGTGTGTGTGTGTGTGTGTGTGTGTGTGTGTGTGTTTAGGAAGATCATTTTTAGCGTGCAAGGAGTTTACACAATCTTATTTCGATTTTAGAAAAAAAGGACAGGCCACATTTTAAGGTTAAATATATTCTTAACTCTCTCATCTTTCACCTAGACGACGATAACCCAAGAATTATTATTATTATTTTTACGACCTCTTGACATTTCATTCAGTTTTAGAGAATTTTCGATCGGCAGCGTAATGTTTTAACCTTCATTAACTGTATATTAATAGAGGACTCTAGAGAAGCATATTAAAATCGTCTGGCAGTAGTAACAATAAACTAAACAGGACGGAAGGCGATTAAAGAGTTGACCCTTTCTATCCAAAAATGTATTATTATGTCAACACCATTGATGCGGTATTTCCAAATTTCCTTTTGGTATGAAGTGTTGACAGGATCCTTTGTTATTTTTTATAGATTAGCGTATATACTGGGCTTTTTTGAAATGTTGGTTTATAAAAATGTTCATAAATAGGAGGTTCCATTATTGTACGTAATACTGCGCGTATATTTTACGGAATATGAAGAGATTTAATTTAATCGCCGAGCGCTGTTTTACCAATATGTATCATATTTCAATGGATGCCTCCTGTGTGATGTATATAAAGATTTGCTTTATGATTGCACCTACCATCGCCATCGCATGATCCTGTGACGACTATGCCATGATTAACAGACGCTCTTAACGCACGGTACTGTTTTGGCTCAAGTTTTATGCAATGCACACTTTAGTTTGCACGCTGTCAGGTAGGTTATAATCTTTGGGGGGTCTGGGGGCCAAGCCTCCCAGTTAGGCATCCACTGCTAATTAGGGGGGTCTGGGGGGCCAAGCCTCCCTCCCTCCAGTTAGATGACGTTTCTTAAATAGGTATCCACCGAAATGGTAATTAAATTGTTTACATTTGAGTATGTTGAAATGGTAATTAAATTATGTACATTTGTATGTTTGGTGCACTGGCGCATTCAGTCGGTGGGACCGGCTGTAGACACTCTGGTGCAGGTGTTGTTCAGGCGGCTTTTCAAAATATCGCAATGTAGGTATATTTTGCGAGTTTTCTTTGTTTCTTTTGTCGAAAATTCATTATTACTTAAATGCGATATATCTATAGTCGCACTAAAATTGCTATGATTAAGAACGTTGGTTTTAAGAAAACGTTTGAATCCATGCATCACTTGTGTTCACATTTACCAACGTATTTTATTTTTTCTTCTTACCATCTAACGATTTTATTCAGCTTAGGAGAAACCTTTTTTACAGAAGGGGAAGGGATAAGTGAAGGCCGTATTTAACCTCTCCGGTACGAGCAATGTCTCTTAACCTGAGTAAAATCGTCTGGAGGTAGCGAGAGTATTAGGTACGTCCTTGGGGTGAAACGGTAAATGCTTTGTTAATATGATGTGCGTGCCTGTGTTGCGTAGTAGAGTGGTATATTGGGGTTACCTTGTGTGTGTGTGTGTGTGTGTGTGTGTGTGTGTGTGTGTGTGTGGAGCTATTTATCTACACGTTTCATTTAGTAACATTCTATTTGTGTAAAGTGACACGTAAAAAAGAAAGTGATTTATACTCATAGAATGTAATATACAGGCACGTTTTTATTCATTTATTTTTTATTTTTCACATTTCTCCATTAGAGCTGTTTTATAAATGTATTTTTGCTTTTTGTAGAACACCGTGCACGCTTGAATTAATTAATTATATATATATATATATATATATATATATATATATATATATATATATATATATATATATATATATATATATATATATATATATATATATATATATATATATATATATATATATATATATATATATATATATATATATATATAGCGCGTAGCACCCGTCTATCAGCAAACTCTTATCCCTTTTTTGTCCAGCTCTCTAATGCAAGGGTTAACCGTTCCTCCCAGTCCTTCATTTATGCAACAGGTCAACTCTGGAACTGTCTCCCTCTGTCTATATTTCCTGCTTCCTATGATCTCCAGTCTTTCAAACGCAGTGTGTCCATGCATCTCGAAATGATCGAATCTTGAATTTGGCTCTTGTATTTTGTTTTTCTCTTGGAGGGAACAGTTATTGCTGGCTTATGGCCTTTGGTTCCTTCCTCCTGGCATTAAAAAAAAAAAAGATCCCCAGACTCGGACACACACACACACACACACACACACACACACACACATATATATATATATATATATATATATATATATATATATATAATCAGCCGTTTGAGTGTCCACTGCAGGACCGGCCTATCCCCACCGAAGTCGGGACGATACAGGCAATGTATCTCAACCAAGTGGCTTAGGCTGTCTGGTAGAGATTGTATGTAGGGTGAGAAGCGCTTGTAAGTGTATTGTAGTGTTGGAGTGGCTTTGGATGTGTGTGTAGTCTGTGAACCAAGTGTAATCGGCCCGCGCAAGCCGACTGGGTGCAAGCATACTTTACAGTATGTGACACTGGTTCAACCACAGTACCCCTTATGTCCGCCAATGCAGTACGTGGCCAGAAGAACGCTCCCAAAGTTTATTACCCTGGCGGGACGCTAACCCTCGTTCTTCAGTGTACGAGAACGCACACTTTACCACTGCCACAGATGCTCCATATATATATATATATATATATATATATATATATATATATATATATATATATATATATATATATATATATATATATATTCTCTTTAGAATGTGATGTGCTAGCGAACTATTTTGATGTACATTTATACATATTTCTTTCTTTATAGATCACAATACGATAAACAGGCAATTGATTCTTTATCAACTTTTATCAATTTGTATATATTCTACTTTCATAATTTTTTATATTTTTTCCTCTTCACTTTTCCAGAACACAGTGTACGGTCGAGTGACGAGTTCAACGCTGGTGGTGAACGTGAGCAAAGAGCACAATGGGGCCAGTGTGACCTGTCGTGCTGCCAACCCTGCCGCTCCGGGCGCACCCATCACCAACACCACCATTCTCACCGTCCACTGTAAGCATCAGTTTAATTTATCAGTAACCTTTTGAGTGCGGTGACGTGTTTCATTGATTTTCTTGCTGCTTCCAGACGATTTTATTTTAAGGGAGCCTTTTTTGCTTTGCGAGGGTTAATGAATGCTGTCTCCTAACCTTGTAGTTCAAAATGTTGCTCCTACGCTGAATGAAATCGACTGCAGACACCAAGTACGTCATCAGATGGAAGGGTTAATGCCTCCAGACGATTATTCTGGCACTAAGCTACGGGAAATAGGCCGCAAAAGGACGAAAATCTCCGCAAAATGAAAGCGAATGGATTAGGGATGCGGTTAACCTGCATGCCACGTTTAGCGCACTCAGCAGCGAGATAGGGAGCCAATCACGTTTTTACCTCATCATGGGCTGCACACGCAAAAAAAAAAAATTAAAAAAAAAAAAAAAACGCTGGGTACAATTGATTTCTGATTGAGCTGCGTGTGTGTGTGTGTGTGTGTGTGTGTGTGTGTGTGGTTGTGCAGGGCCGGATTGCCAGGTATTGGCAAAATGGGCAACTGCCTACTAGGCCACGGCCTGTCACAGGCCATCGAGACTTCCAGAGCGGAATATACTGTATATACGCTTTGGGCGACCAAATAAAGGCCATCATCCATCAGGACATCAAAAAAGACCATTATACGCCATGCCAAAATTTCACTGGAAATGACGGAAAAGAGAGATCTATATGTTGCAGGCCAACCGTCTGCGTTGCCTACCAGGCCACAGCAGGGTTAATCCGTGTGTGTGTGTGTGTGTGTGTGTGTGTGTGTGTGTGTGTGTGTGTGTGTGTGTGTGTGTGTGTGTGAATCCTTGTTTGGATGTCTTCTTGATCAATGGGAAGTTTTTGTATGTACTGTAACCTGTGCAGTCATAACGCATAAAGAAAAACGGTATACATACTTTTTTTTTTTACTATGCTTTATTTAATCTTATAACCAAATACATGCTTAGTAGGTCTGATCCATGCGTGAGATCATGAAGTGAGAAGTTTTTCCGTAAAGTGCAATATAGACATAGTTTTTAGTCCGTTTGCTGCATTCCATCTCGACGTTTTTTTGGTGAATATTTTCTTGTTTAGTGAGTGAAAAGTATAGATGTTTTTAGTAATTTTTCTATATTTCGATATTTTTACTTCATATTTTCTGACCTATGAGTTCTTGTTTAGTGAGAAAATTTTCCAAACGGTACCCCCCCTTATTGTAATACCACATCTAGAAGTTTTAGAGCTGTTTTTAATCCTCTTTTCCCAGATCAGGTTGAATTTTCTCTTCACTCTCTTGCAACCAGATGCATAGATGCCTAATATTTTTCATCCATGTAATTAGGTCTCCAGGATTAATAAAATATTTTCCAAGTTTTGTTCTTGTCATGACCAGGTATATTTGTGTGTGTGTGTGTGTGTGTGTGTGTGTGTGTGTGTGTGTGTGTGTGTGTTTTATCCATGAATGAGCCCGCTGTCTTGTTTAGTGAGAAGTTTATCCATAAGATTCAATCTTTGCACCACCAACCCATGTGGAGGCTTTTCATGCATTTCTTTTCCAATCTCTTTATTCTCAAGTAAACACATGCCCATATTCTTTTAGTTATTCTGAATTTTGTAGTCCATAAGTGAAGTCTCGTTCTGTGAGTTTTTTTTATCATACAGTTCAGCCTTTGGAGGAATAAAGCATATGGAAAGTACTTTTTTCGTTCATTTTAATTATGGAAGTTGTGGAAGTGTTTTTTTTTTTTTTTTTGACCAGGTAGATATACTTTTTTGTCAGTTTTATTTATTCTTTTTGACCAGGTAGATTTTTTTTGTCGGTTTTATTGTATTTAATCTCTTCGACCGGGTAGATATTTTTTTGTCAGGTTTATTAATTCTTTTCGAGGTGGTAGGTATTTTATTGTCAGTTTTATTTTTTTTGACCATGTAGGTTTTTTTTTCTCAGTTTTATTTATTTATTTCGACCAGGTAGGTATATTTTTGTCAGTTCTATTTATTTCCAACCAGGAAGGTATTTTTTCTCAGTTTTATTTATCCTTTTCGACCAGGTAGATATTTTTTTCGTGTGTAGTGAGTTTTGCCATATGCTGCAGCCTTAGGAGTAATAACACATGCAGAAGTTTTACAGGTGGAGTGAGAGAGGCCATAAGAGAGCGGAGAGTGGAGACCTAACCACCAACATTGCCAAACTTGCTGGACTTTGATGTGGCGGAGCGCAGGGTAGGAGTTGGTGGTGGTGTGGATGGGGGTGATGGTGGAAACAGAGCGTGGTGTGGGAGGGATTGGTATGGAGGTGGTGGTGTGGATGGGAGTGATGGTGTAGATAGAGGGGGAGAGTAGTGGTGGTGCGGATGGGAGTGATGGAGACAGGGGGAGGTAAGGGAGAAGTGGTGGTGGATATTGATGATGATGCTGGAAATTGTGAGCATGGTGGTGGTGGGGGTGGTTACGATGGTGGAGTAGTGAGTGTGATGGTGGTGTGGCTGGCGTTAATGATGGAAGGGGTGGTGATGGGAAGGGCGGATGGTGGTGACAGGAGGGGTGCTGGAGGCGGTTTGGGGGGAAAGGTGTCAGATCAAGTGCCTGTGCAGAACTTTGACCATAAATACCCCATCAGTCAGCCGTGTGGTGGTCATCTTATAGCCCTTCCTCTCTTTACTGCAGGTCTGTGCCTCTTTATATGTGTAGTTCTGTGCCTCCGATATGTATAATTCTAGAGGTGTGAACCTTGGCTTGTTTTCATAATTAAGGTACTGAGGGTCGTTTTCCAGGTGACATAATTATAAGGTGTGGTAGCATATTACACCTTACCCTGTCATGTCTGTATAATATCGCCATAGTTTGTATCAGTAAGGGGATACTGAAGTGTAATGTACAGGATAAATCACGAAGGAAGAGGTGTTACGATATCGCCAAAGTCACTTAGAATATAACCCCTAGGATGGTCGTGCTTCACAGTGCTAGGAATTAACAGCTTCACACGATGCATCCTCGTCTCATCTTTTTTTTTTTAATTTCCTCTTGTAAATTACTGGAATCTTGCTCAGAATTTCATGGTATCTTTTGAGAATTTACATTTTCACAACTTACTACTTACATCATAAATTCCCTGAAAACTTACACCAAATAACATACTATTCTCCTTTTTACTCAAATTTACATTGTCATCTCGTAATCTTGAATGCTGAGTTGTACCAATAAATTTAAATTGGATTATTATGTTAGTCACGAAGAAGTGGTATGGAATTAGGTATTTTCCCCTCAAACATCAACCCACAGCAGTTCAAGTCCAACTGTTAGATTTTTTTTTTTTTTTAATGAAAGGAAAACACCTGTAATTTGGTGTATGGATTGTTTTTTTAAATTCAATCCTTTTTCCTTTTGCAGAAAAAATAATGCCTTTCTCTGCCACTCATCTGTGTGAAGTAAGCTGCAAATGATTAAAATGTGAAGTTAAAGTGAAAGAAGTATTGTAGTTTCGTCGTCTCATCATGAATTGCACTTATACCTCCTCTCATAGCTTACTCCAGGCTTCCTCCTAATTTCCTCGTATGTTATCACTAGTTATGAAGGCGAATGTGAGGCTAGGGAGGCATGGTGTCTTAATATATATAAGGCTTCCCTGTTTCTTCATAAGCATATATTTCATGCTTGTAAAAGATGATGAAAGGGAGGTCTTATTATGGAGGGAATCTTAACCCTGTCAGGAAGATGACGTCATAGTAATTGTATTCTTGCCCTCCTTGGTGTTGGACGCCTTCCCATGGTGGCCCCGTTATTACTGGGTGGTGGAGCTGCCCGATTATACAAACGTCCCCTATTCCCCACCTTATCCCCCCAGAAGAGGATGGTGGTATACAGGATAGGGACAGCTCCAGCCTGCCGTCCACTGGGCCTACAATTAACGAACCAAGGCTAGGACTACCACTGCTACTCTTGGTGTCTTTAGTCGATTTAATTTAGATAAGGTAGACTATTCGGGCTACGGTGTTTAATATAGCCCTCATTTGTCCTAGCAAGAAAGACCTTCCGATTGTATGTATTGTTTGGTAGTAGCTGTAGTCCAGTGTTCATCGGAATGTGAACCTGGGGAACTTCATGCTAAAGGTGCCCCTCCCCTCCCGTCCATCCTTCTCCTTTCGGGCAATAGGGAGGGCGCTCAGGGAAGTGTGTACAACCGGGTAGCTCCACCGCCCAG
>NC_136999.1:9467853-9510353 GCF_032717465.1 Coenobita brevimanus | reverse complement strand
ACAAATCGTCTTCAGGATGGTGTATGTGCACAAATCGTGTTCAGGAATTTAGTAAGGAGATTTTTTTTGTGGCTTGATCTTCCCCAGGGGTTGGATAGGAGAATTTCTGCTGTGGATTTATCGTCTTAGGGGCTTGAGTAGGAAATTATTTTTTGGGACCATGCCTGCTTTGGAATGGGAACGGTCTGGATTTTTTTTTTTTTTTTTTTTAAGGGAGGCAGGGTTGAATTGAAATATAGTTTTTGGAGACGGGTCTTTAGAAAGGTTGTATTGCTTTGAAAGGGGTCAGTATGGAAGGGGGAAGGGGGGGATAACATAATGAGGGTTGAACATCTCAAAATCGTTCGCGAAAGGGTGGAGAATGATTATTATTCAGATGACACGTGAATCATCCGTGGACGGTATCCCCTCCCACCACAACCACCTCCACCTCACTCACTTAATATCACGAGTAAGGTGTGGAAATCGTCTGGAAAGCGGAAGGGGATTAGTTTCAAGGCAGGTGGATTATCATGAGGGGTTAGACCTTTTTCTAGGACGAACTAAGACTTCAAAGGGTTAATTTATTGATTGAGGTGATTTTTTCCCCTTTTCTTTCGGTGAACCGCTGTTTGTGTGGATGTTTGGCTTGTGAGATGGAACCACGAATTTCAAGGTCTGAGTGGTGAGGGATGGGGAATGTGGCCAGTTTTTCCTGAGCTCTCCCTTGAAAGTTCACCTAATCTTGTACTTTTCTTGTGCCTGGATGTGTTGATGATGGTGGTGGTGGTGATGATGATGATGATGATGGTGATGATGATGATGATGATGAAGGTTGCTTGCGGTAATGGTGATGCTGATTCTTACAGATAATGATGATGATGGTCATGATTCTTCCAGTTGATGGTGATGATGATGATTGTTACAGATGATGATGGCGTTGAGTCTTACAGATGATGATGATGTTGATAAGTACAAATGATGATGGTGATGATGAAGATTACGATCCTGATGATTATGATTTTTACAGATGATGACGATGATGATTCTTATAATGCAAAATTGTGTCATTCTTAAACTTGTGTGACCCTTAGAGAGAGAGGCTGCGTTTTCGTGTTGATGAGCTTGATTGAGAGTGATTACAATAGTGGGTGCTCTTCAGTGAGACATAATTACCCACAATTTGGCTAATACTGCTGGGAAATTACATAACTATGATGATGGTGGTGGTGGTGGTGGTGGTGGAGGGGGGGTGATGATGATGATGATGTGGATGGTAATGGTAATGATGATGATGATGATGGTGGTGGTGGTGGTGGTGGTAGGTAATGATGATGGTGGTGGTGGTGGTGGTAGGAGTGATGATGATGATGATGGACGGTACTAATAATGATTCTGATGATGAGGGTGATGATGATGGTGGTGGTTGTGTGGGATGTTGACAGGGAAGATGATGATGACGATGATGATGGTGATGGTGACTTACACTGGATATAATATTTCATTTTTCAAGCATTTCTTTTTATAGTCACCAAGCTTGCAGTATTCTTCCAAGGTACAGCTTGAAAGGCAATCAGCTCAGGAAGGAGCAGTCAGGTGAAGAAGGCTAACTGAAGACAAAAAGAAAAAAAAAATCATCATCATCATCATCATCATCATCTTCCTTAGCCTGACAACCATCATCCCCGTAATGAGTAGTAGTAGTAGTAGTAGTAGTAGTAGCAGTAGTAGTAGTAGTAGTAGTAGTAGTAGTAGTAGTAGTAGTAACCCCAGTTTTATCTGAAACGTGAAACCAGTGGACTGCAGGATGTAGTTGCCCTTCCCCAGCAGTCCACCATCATCCTCTCGGGGAAAGGGAGGGGGTTAATGGATGCTTGCATAACCACGTAGCTCCATCAGCCAATTATATCGGGGCCACCACTTGAAGGCATCCTCTTCAGCACCTCCAGTAAAGAGAAGTTAGAGCTATCAATAGAGTGCCCAGAGAAGCCATGAGCCACACCGTCATTTTTACTCATTCATGCTTTCGAAATATCTGGTTGCACCTCTCTCTCTCTCTCTCTCTCTCTCACCACAATTCTTACGACCCCCCCATGACGTTTCCTGTCTCCTACGACCACAACTCACAGGGCCAAACGAGTCACCCGGACTACTATCACGACCTTCACACCACTTCCCCTACCATCACGACCATCACTCAGACTAGTACGACCCCACCCAGGACGTTCCCTATCTCTCACGACCACTACTCATAGGGACAAAATAACATGACCAGTACGACTACCATAGCTATCACACGACTACCCCTACCGCCACGACAGTCACTCACGACTTTCACGACCCCACCCTAGTCGTTCCCTGGCTGCCACGACCACTACTCACAAGGACAAACCAGGCGCTAACTTCCCGAGGCTCGTCTGACCGTAAGAGATGAGTCCACCATCAGAAGTTCCCGCATCTGTTACACTTATATGGCACCCACTCCCCCACTCCCTCTCCCCTCCCCATTCTCCCTCTCCCCTCCCTCCCTCCTGCCATCTTGCAGTCTTTTTCTCTCCTTTCCTTCCCTCCCGCGCTTTCTTCCCTCCCCCAATCCCTATCTCATTTACCTTTTTTCTTCTGACATCTTACATTCTTCATCCCTCCCTCCCAGCGTCACTCTTTTCCTCCTTTACCCATCTTCCCTTCCGCCGCTCCTTCCATCTCTCCTTCCATCCCTCCCAAGCCATTTTTCCCTCCCTCTTTCTTTCCTTCCCTCACCTTTCCTCACACCTTCGCCTTTCTCTTCCTCGTGCATCCTCATCTGACTTTCCCTCTCCAGAACACCCGCCTTTACCAACTACATGTACCCCTCCCTCATCACAGCACTCCTGCCTTTGGCCACCACACCCCCGACTTTCTCCTCCACATTCCCGTCTCCCTCTCCACCACAGCCCTGCCTCTCCAAGACATCCTCGCCTCCACCACACCCTTGCCTCTCCACTGCACCCCTTCACTTTCACCACACCCCCGCCTCTCTCCATCACATCACTGCCTCACCACCACAACCCCCCCTGCCTCACCACCACAACCCCGCCTCTCTCCATACCCCAACCTCTTCACCACCCTTTCCCCTCCACCAGATCCCTGCCACACCACCACCACTCTGCCTCTTTCCGCCACAACTCTGCCTTTCTCCACCAGCCTCCTGTCTCACCACCGCATCCCTGCCTTTCCACCACACCCCTGCCTCACCACCGTACCTATCTCTCTCTCTCTCTCTCTCTCTCTCTCTCATTCCTTATTTATTTCCCTCTTCTGTGACCCCTCTCCTCTAGTTTATCTTCACCTCCTCTCTCTCTCTCTCTCTCTCTCTCTCTCTCTCTCTCTCTCTCTCTCTCTCTTCCCGCCTTCTCCTTTACCTTTTTTGAACTTTCTCACTTTCTTCATTTATATCTGTATACTTTCATTTTTTTCTGTTTTTAATGTACCTGTTATTCAAGCGTTTTATGAATAACCTGGTGCTGAAGAGGGACGCCTTCACGCGGTGGCATTGACATGAGCGAGAGGAGGAGCTGCCCAGTTATACAAACGTACATCATTCCCTATCTTCTCTCTTGAAAGGAGGAGGGTGGAATGTGGAGTATGTGTAGTTTCGGCCTGCAGTCCACTGGGTTCACGTTTAGATAAGCCATGGGTTGCAACTACTACTACTACTACTACTATTACAGCTGCGTCTACAACAACAACAACTACTACTACTGCTACTACTGCTACTACTACTACTACTGCTACTACTACTACTACTACTACTACTACTCTTTCACTTGTAATTACCATTTTATTCATTTCTTCTACTCTCCAACCTTTCCTTATATCCTTTCGTTGTTCGTTCTTTCCATTTCGTGTGTGTCTGTTTCTACTCCCTCGCGTTATTGCTGTCCCTTGTCACTCTGATTACTTCCTCGCTTCCTCTTTCATTTGCATCCTCTTATTCTGTACCTGTTCTCCCCTCATTCATCTCGTCGTCCCTTCCCACTTATTCCTTCCCCTCTCATTCTCTTCATTTTCTCACGTACACCCTTATTATTGACTCTCAGGCTCTATGATTTGCTCTGACACCCGTACCACTGACACTCTCAACTCAGTAAAATTGTATTGCGTGCGTTGGAAGAGAGCACTGGAGTTGTCCCGACTAGGAAAGGGGTTATATTGACAGTATTAACATCTCTGGCTCCGTTGCTTACTCATAGCTGAATATAATCACCTTGTTTGGGGAAAAAAAAGTTTGTTTATCACAATTTAAAAAAAATCTTCAGCAGCAGCTCAGCGCAGCATCACCATCATCATCATCATCATCATCATCATCGTGATTTTTGTCATAAGTAGGTAAAATAAAAGTTGAGACAGGGCTGTCTCTCCATGCTAAGGGGTCTTTGTATGCAGTGTGTGTTAGGAGTGTAATGCTGTATGGTAGCGAGACCTGGGCAGTAAAGGAACAGGATATTCATAGGCTCAAGCGTACAGAAATGACAGTGATTAGATGGATGTGTAATGCGTCCTTGAATGCGAGGCCTGGGGGAGCTACTGTAGATTTACGATTGAAGAATTGAGAGGATGGATGGGACTGGAGTGTATTGGTATTATGATGAGGAGGGGTAGATTGAGATGATATGGACACGTGGAGAAGATGGAGGATGGCAGCTGGGTGCAGAAAGTGACAAGTGTGAACGTCGGGGGTAGGATTGCGAGAGGCAGACTGAAAAAGTCCAGGGACGAGGTCATAGACTACGACTCTCAGGCCTAAGGAACTGAACAGGGAGGCAGGCAGAGATCGAGCAGCGTAGAGAGCCGCCATTAGGTGCCAAGGCCGACGCATGCAAAAGCCTTCATAAAAGATACGAAACGAAGAATAATAGAAGTGAATGCGCTGAAGTACAAGCAAGACCCAAACTTATGACAGTCAAGTTTAAAACACCCTTAACGATTGGAAATGGTTAGACTGCAATCCACAAAATATACAGCAACTTCGTGGAAAGATCAAACTTCATATATTAATTACCATATCTCATGTTTAATTATGTAGCTTAGATTTCTGTCTTTTCAGTTGCTCCTTTATTTTGGGCAGCGTCCTACTCCTCTCTCTCTCTCTCTCTCTCTCTCTCTCTCTCTCATTTCTTTCACACACCTTTCTGTCAGCCAAATTATCCCTCCTTTCTGGCTCACTTTTTCCTCTCCTTTCTCCCTCACTGTCAGCCTCTCTCACGCCTCACTGATTTAACCCCTTGACGTGTTTTTTTAATATAATTTTTGCCGTCTTTAGATAACAATGGAGAAAATAGAAATAAATCGTGGACTAATGAAGGATTGACGTAAAAAATAAAAAAAAATCAAGTGCCAGGGATTCAGTCATAAAAAAGATGAAAATAGCAAATAAATGAGTAAATAAATAAATGAATAAATAAAAAGTTGAAGCAGGTTATACAATTATGAAAACAGGCTGACCTAAACAGATATAAATTAAACAATAAATTGCTTACAAAGTGGTTAATAGTGACGAATCCCCCCAACATATATTGTATACTGATTTTTAACTCATAAAATCCACTAAATAAAATGTAACAAGGTCTGGAATGCTACAAAATAATGACTGATAGAAAGAGGAAAAAGAATTTATGCAATGAAAAATGGCTTAGACAAGAATGAAAAGTAGAGAAAATAATAATACACAAAAGCTGATTGCCAAATAATGTAAACCAGTGAATAATACAGTGAAGAATGATTAATATTACGTGATCAAAACACTCTGAAAAATAATAGTTCGGTGATTATCAAAACATATGAACCAGTGAGAAAGAAAAACAAAGATAAAATAGAGATGAAGCGACTGGATTATGAAAGAAAGGTAAAAAAAAAATGCAACCTGATAAATTTTTCGTTCTGTTTTTTATCTTTCTTTTTCATTTTCTTTTTTTTTTTTTTTCTCATATACCCTGTTGCTCTAGTCTTCTGTTCCAGGTAGCACTAGACGATATCATTCAGAAGAGTGAGTCGCAGAAGCCTGAGAGTTCACGGGGGGGGAGGGGGAGTTCTTAAAACCGTCTGGTGCAAGCAGTGACAAAAAAAAAAGGGGAGTCGAACTGAAGTGCTTAAAGAAATGCGAAAATAAGGAAAAAAAAAGTTCTTCCAAATATTTAACTTTTCTTCACTTTTTTTTTTTTTTTTTTGCAGGTAAAGTTAGACGAATGTATTAAGGTGAGAGTGAGTCATAGGACCTCGAGAAACTGAATGTATGTTGTAGGAGAAGCAGACTGGAGCACATTAAACAGGGGGACCAAACCTCCACCAGTCATTTAACCCGCTCATGATAGGGACAACTTTAGCCTACTCATACAGGTAACGTCAGACGATTTTATTCAGGTGAGAGTGGATCATGGGAGCCTAAGAGTTAAACGATTGCAAAAAGAAGTTGAGAGTGAGTCATAGGAGCCTGAGAATATTACTGCAAATGAAGAAATAGACCGGAATCTGATCAGAGTTACAAAGCCTAATGCAACTAATTAAGTGACCGAGAGATGGCCAGAGTTCTTTACCTGGACGCACTAATTAGCGCTGAATGAACGTTGCTAATTGGGTATTCGTGGCCTAGAGTGAGCTGGTAATTATAGCACGTGCTGGTAATAAGCTGGTTATTTTTTGTGTTCTTTTGTTTGATCTAATTATAAGTTGGTTATTTTGATGTTCTTCGTGCTATCAGGTCCTTCATTGAGAGGGCATTTTCTTTTTATCACGTCCTTGAGTTAGTTATTTTTATGCTCTCTCTCTATTAGGTTCTGCATTCAGGGAGTATTTTCCTTTTATCTTGTCCCATTATTTGGTTCTTTTTCGACATTTTATTACAAGGTGTTTTATTCAGATGGCAGTATTTTTTTTTTCACCATTGTTATCACCTGATGGCTGACGATTGTATTCAGGGATAGACTTAGCCTTTATTATATCCTTTATTATGAGACATGTTTCCTTGGTTGAGTAAAACAACCAGAAAATGACCAAAGAAAAAAGAAAAAAAGACGTCATTGAACTAAAGTAGTTAAATATAATAATATAGAAATGACAAAAAAAAAAAGCCGTAATTGAACTGAAGTAGTTAAATAAAATAATCTAAAAAAACAAAACAAATAGACGTCATTGAATTAGAATAGTTAAATAAATACGAAGGAATAGCCTGTTGCCTGATCAAACTAACTAACAAAACCACATCTAAATAATTAAAGTGATAGGGAGATCGCTTGAGCTCTTGGGCTGGACGGTCTCATTATCGTTGCATGAATATTGCTAATTAGGGATACGTAATTGAGTGAACAGGTAAATACAGCGTCCTCGCTAAATGTGGCCTTGTTGGATTTTCTCTTTTGTAATTGAGTTCACAGTAAATAGCAGAAAATCCCCTATTGACTTTCTTTGGCTCCTGTAACTCAGTATCATCCTAAAATCGTCTGGCCTTAGCTGGAATTGAAAACTAGATACTTCTCGACCGTGAGAGGGTTAAGGGTATTGCTTGTAACTGGAGAAATTCAGACCCGCGCTACTCACTCTCAGCTGAACAAAACCGTCTGGCGTTAGCTTTACAGTACTAGAGTTGTCCCAGCCACGAGAGAGTTAAGGTCCTAATTAAATCTCTTGGGCTCATTGGCTGGGCATGCAAGTTATCGGTGAATGGACATTTGTAATTGGGGATCGGCGGATTAGTTTTGGTATGAGTGAACTGGTAAATAGGATGACTGAGCTGATTACCTTGTGATTAGAGTGTGTGTGTGTGTGTGTGTGTGTGTGTGTGTGTGTGTGTGTTTCACGGAAGGAATAACATGTCTGTTTCTCTTTGCTTTCCTTTGTGCTTTGCTCCTTGCCTAACCCTTCTCTTTCTCCCCTCACCCTCTCTGTTCTCTGCCTAACCTCTCTCCATCTCCTCTACAGGGCGTGCCACAGGTTCAGAACATCTCTGCCGGGATTCTGGTTTCTGGCGACTCTCTGGTGGTTCAGAAGGTTCAGCGCCATCGAACTGGTCGCTACCGGTGCAAGGCCGAAAACGCCATCGCCGCCGTCAAGAGCAACCCGGTCATGCTCAGGATCAGATGTGAGTAGGCTTGTATTCCGTTCCCTGAGGCCGAAGATGATTATGATGATGATGATGATGTGTTTTCCATCCGCACAGCCCCTTCTTCTTCCAGGATTTGTTCAGGATGAAGGTGGTGATGCTTTCTCAATGTAGTTTCTTATATGCATCTTTCCTCCGCCTTCCTCTTTAATCATTCAGTGGTCATATCATCACTGTGCGCCTCATTATGGTAGTGGCTTTCCCATCACTCCCACCCTTGTGTCATTCGCCCCCTTTCCCCTTCACAACCCCCTCCCATCACATAAGTATTTTCAGCATCATCCCTCCTCCTATCCTTTGCTATTATCGCTATTGTTGTTGTGGTTGTTGTTGTTATTATTATTATTATTATTATTATTATTATTATTATTATTATTTCTTCTTCTTCTTCTTCTTCTTCTTATTATTATTATTATTATTATTATTATTATTATTTCTTCTTCTTCTTCTTCTTCCTCTTCTTCTTCTTCTTCTTCTTCTTCTTCTTCTTCTTATTATTATTATTATTATTATTATTTATTTGGCCATGTGGAGAGGGTGGAGAGCGAGAGACCAACGAGGAATGTATGCGAGTGAGGTGGAGGGGGGGAGAGGGAGGGGGAGGCCGAGGATGAGATGGAGTGATGGAGTGGAGACGTATATTAGAGAGGGGGGTGTGAGCTGGGAGCAAGGCTGTAAAGTGGCATTGGACAGGGCACATGGAGGCGATTTATTTGTGGCCACCCCTTACGGGATTGATGCGTCTGGCAATAGATTGGTAGATAGATTATTATTATTATTATTATTATTATTATTGTCCTTCTGCATACGGGTAACTTTACACTCCTTCTTCTGTCTTTCTTTCCTTCATTCTTTCCTCTTCCTTTTGCCTGTGGGTAACTCTACACTGATTGACAAGCCAAATGGTTTCCTGTACAGAAGGAAACCATTTACTACGCTGGTTGGTAACCATATAACCAAATTTTGGCGCCTGGTGGTTTAATGAGTAATTATTGCGCTCCAATCGGATTGAGCCGGTGAAGGTTTATATTCAAGGGATGGTTGGGGTTGATTGCTCATGTAATGCCACTCAGGGATGAGTGAGGCTGGTCACTGTCATCTTAAATGTCGGGACCAACTGCTTAGCCCCGGGCTCCTACGCTCCTCATGGGGCAGTGTAGGATTGGATGATGGATGATTTATTATTCCGTGAAGATCTGCCGACGAAAATACTGCCCCGAGACCCCTATGCCTGTCGGGTAAGGAGGCTGTTTGATACCCAACCACTTCCAGGTTTATTTTTTTACAAAGGCCACGTTAATACTCACCTCTATGTTATTTTTGCAGTATTTTACCCATATTACGGAGACAAAAATAACACAAGAGAATACTGAGGTGTAATATGCAAAATAAATCACCAAGGAGCAGGTGATTGACAGGCTCCCAAGCTACCGAGAACCGAGTCCCTAGAGCAAAAAATCAGGAGAGTACAAATATAATACAAGAGAATACTGAGTTGTAATATGCAAAATAAATCGCCAAGGAGCAGGTGATTGACAGCCTCCCAAGCTGCCGAGAACAGAGTCTCTAGAACAAAAAAATCAGGAGATACTTACTTATACAGTTTTGATAATTTCAGCTTTAAGTATTTTCCTGTTTATCTGGCTTTACACAATTACCTTCTTTCACACCTGTTGCTCTTTGTTTAGTCATTTAAGTGTTCATTTATCTTCCAGTATGTTCTGTTCTTTACTGTTCAAGAATCTATCACAGTCTTTCAAGTAATTACCTTGTTTAATAATCAGTAAGCCTTCAACTGTTCATCCAAATGTTCATCCAGCTTCAAGCATTTATCTTCCAGCATCTGTCTGTTCATTTGCATTTACCAGTTAATGTTTGATAAAGGATTTGCCGTGTTAAGTAATCTAAAATTATTCACCACTTCATAAATGTTCATTCGTTTACCTCAGTCATTTGCCACATTCATTTATCTCCAAGCATTTGCCTGTTCATTTGCATTTACCAGTTCATTTATGTGCAAGGATTTACCCTCTTCATTTACCATCGCTCATTCACCTTTTCATCACTGTGCAGTCATTGACCCATGCACCCAAAGAGCGTCATTTCCCATCCACTTATGCATGTGCTTGTGTTTCCTCATGCAGGCACAGAGAAGGGCTTTGTTTCTCCCCTCGTGACGTTAGGTAGAATAACACTGGATGCTGAGGGGGAGTGAACAGGCAATGAAATACGTTGATCTTGACGGATGTGGATGGGTGGTGGAAATGGTGTGTATGTAGGTGATATGACTGGTGGATGGGTGGTGGAAATGGTGTGGATGTAGGTGATATGATTGGCGGATGGATGGTGGAAATGATGTGGAAGTAGGCTAGGTGATATAGCTGGTGGATGTGTGGATAATAAATGATGTGGAAGTGGAAATGATGCTGTGGATATGGACGTATATTTGAATGGTGATTTAGTTGCTGAGTATAAACTGAGCCATGCTGATCTTGATGGATGTGGATGAGTGGATTGGTTTGATGTGGATGTAGAAGGTGTTATGACTGGTGGATTGGTGGATTGGAAATGATGTGGAAGTGGAAGCGATGTGGATACAGAAGGTGATAAGTTTCCCTCCTCCTGCAATCGACCATCCTCCTTTTGAGGGATAGGGAGGGAGCTGAGGGACGTTTGTATAACTGGGCAGGGGAGCCGCCCAACTATATCGATGCCACTACGTGTAGGCGTCCCTCTTCAACAATGATGCGATGTTAGAAGTATACATCAGTGAGACCGTGAGTTTGAGAGTCTTGACTGGGAGGTGAAATATGATGTTCTTGTTGGGAATGAAGGTGGGTGTGTGGAGGGATTTTTTTCTTGTAAAATCCCCTGGGTGTATTAAGAACGAAGTAGGAAAAAGAGGAGACGACCTTGTGTGTGTGTGTGTGTGTGTGTGTGTGTGTGTGTGTGTGTGTGTGTGTGTTGCAAGAAGGTATGAGCGTGTTTGGGTGTGGAATTTACAGGAATTTACAACCCTTTCTCAGCGTGGGTGCCCTCCTACCACCTCAGGGAAAAGATTTACATCCACTATTTTTTTACTCTGATTTATCGCATCTGAAATTTCACTACCTCAAGTTTCTCCATACATCTCCACTCACCTACTATCAAAACACACACACACACACACACACACACACACACACACACACACACACACACACACATCACGGCCACTTTTTTTTGTATCAATGTAGGTCATGTATTTTAACAATGAAGGACTTCTTGCTCCAGGTTAGTATCTACTGCATCTGCTTTCTCTTTCCTCTCCTCCTCCTCCTTCTCCTCCTCCTCATCATCATCATCATCATCATCATCATCATCGTCGTCGTCGTCGTCATCAATCATCAAAGTCACAATCTTTTCGTTTTTTTTTTTTTTTTTTTTTTTTTTTTTTTTTGTTCTCTAGACCAACAGTTTTTCAGACGTTGCCCTCCACCCACTTCATCCACGAACACACCAGCATTGCCTTTCACTCTTCTCCCTCTTGCTGTTGGATTTTTTTCACCCTTCTGTATATTTTCTGCAGTCTTGGGGATAGAATCGGAGGGAGCATCTTAATTTAGTTCAACTCTCGCGATTATTTCCCCAGCATTTTTTTTTTTTTTTTTTTTTTAAGGTGGGAATAAGAGGGGGATGATGGTAATGATTTTTTTTCCCCCTTCTGTAAAAATAACTATCCTCGTCTCTTCCAGATCAGCCTCAGCGCCAAACCTTTCCAAAAATGCCTTTCTTCTTTTCCATAACAATTAACCCATTCCTACCTCTTTTATGGCTCTCTCCTTTCTGATTTTTCCACCTCGCCCTAGTCTGATTCTTCCACCTCGCCTTAGTCTGATTCTTCCACCTCGCCCTAGTCTGATTCTTCCACCTCGCCCTAGTCTAATTCTTCCATCCTGCCTTGTCTGTATCATCCACCTATCCCAGTTCCAGAGGGATTAGTGCCTAGACCTCACCTAGACCCAGCTTCATTAATGACAAGCCTGTGAACGATATATGTGCCTTAACCCCTCACTCTGGCTACTCTGGCTCTTTCATCAGAATCTAGTCCCGTGTTAGGTATTTTCAGAGTATTTCCACCTTCCCAAAATCCTTTCCAATCTCTGCTTCTCTTCTAGATTAACCTGAATGCCATGCATCACTCACAGCCTTCTTTATCTACGACCGGGCCATCAAAGTAGCATTTACAGTCGCCTTTCACCTTTCCCCTTTATCCCACCTTTTCAAATCAACCTATTTCCTCCTTCTAAATACCCTTAATATCACTAGTACTTTCTCCTTAGATCGTCCTGAGTGCCAGACCTCCCCTACGACCTACTTCATCTACGACAAACCCATCAACGTAACCTGCACCGTAGCCTCCCACCCTCCTCCAACGAGTATCATTTGGCAGTGGAACAGTAGCTCCGAGGCCATCAGTTCCACGCCTACAGTCACGGGGCAGGGGCAGGAGCAGGCCACAGCGCACCTAACCGTCTATCCTGAACCACAGCAGGAGGATCGCGCTCTCTCCTGCTGGGCGGTCAACGAGATGGGGAGGCAGCACAAACCCTGTGGCTTCTCCGTCAAGGTGGCAAGTACGTCCCTCGACTGTTTTATTATTAGATCTCCATACCATAGAGTGGAAATCGTCTATATTTCCTCAGTTTCTTTTTATCATCATTCTTGCAAGCACTTTTTCTCGTGACGCCATTCCTTTATTTCTTCACCAGTTCCCGTCAGACTGCACAATTGTTCCTCAGACAAATACCCTCAGATGCCATTTCATTTTTTTTTTTCGGGGGGGGGAGGGGGGTTAGGCATTAAAAGGCATGGGGTCAATCAGGCGATACAAACACATATTTTCTATATATTATTAATCATCGTGACGGTTTACTACACTGAAGTATGTCAGAAATATGTCCTGTGGGGAGACCATTCTGTATCTCCTTGTTAATGTTGGCAGTCTTTCATCATGTAGCCATTTTATTATTTATCTTCTTTATTTTCATGATCTCAGAAGACAGTTTTATTCAGCTAAGGAAGAACTCTAAACCCTGCGACCTCTTGTTCAAAGTTGTAGATAGGTCCTCTTATTTTCTTTATTAGATGAAAAAATTACACCCATATATTGATGCGTTTTTTTTTTTTTTTTTTTTTTTTTTATAAGGGCAACAATTTTGGCCCAATTTATACACCAGACGATTTTCTGCAAATGAGAGAAATCCTAAAAGGCTCCACAAAAAATCTCATCTAACCCCTCCTCTGAAAATTGGTACACTTAGGAATCTACTTTTCTATCGCTACTTCAATGGTCACTGCTTCTCTGAACTGTCTGCTTGCATCCCTCCACCTCTACGACGGGCGCGTAGCACCCGTCTAGCAGCAAACTCTCATCCCTTTTCTGTCCAGCTCTCTAATGCAAGAGTTAACCGTTACTCCCAGTCCTTCATTTATGCAACAGGTCAACTCTGGAACTGTCTCCCTCTATCTGTATTTCCTGCTTCCTATGATCGCCAGTCTTTCAAACGCAGTGTGTCCAGGCATCTCGAAATCATCGGATCTTGGATTTGGCTCTCTCTTGTATTTTGTTTTTCTCTTGGAAGGAACAATTTTGTGGGCTCGCGGCCTTGGGTTCTTTCTTCCTCACAAACAAAAATAGACGATTTTATTCAGCAGAGAGAAGTCCTAGCAATCAGGGAGTTTATAAGCACTTCACGCCGATGATCCCTTTCTCAGTCTTGCTATTTTCAGAGGCGTTAGATTTGGAAACTTTTCGTGTTGGAGGAGTTAGATGCAGCCTTCATTAACGCCTTCAGTACGAGAGGCCTTTCCCGAACCGGTGACGTAGTTTTCGTTGTATCCTTTGCCACCACCTGACGAATGTATTTGGCTTTGAAGAGATGTTATGTAGTGATGGGGTTTAATGGGTATTGTGTCTTATCATTTCACTCCGAGAGGTTTTCAAAAATCAGATATAATCGTATGTCTGCCTGTCTGTCTGTATCTATCTATCTGTCTGTCTGTCTGTCCATCAATAGCCAGACGCCTTAATCCTGGAAGGGACGGGTACAGACTGCCTCCTCATCACTCTGTCCTTCACCATCAGGCTGTCCTCTCTCCAACACACACACACACACACACACACACACACACACACACACACACACACACACACACACACATTCAAAGGATTATAAGCGCCAGTCAGGGTTGAGGGTCATGTGCCGTTAAAGCTTGTACTCGAGACTCCAAAAGGCTCTCCCATCATGAAATGCCGCCAGGTCAAGGCTGGTCATCTAGCCTTCAACCCCTTCACTGCGATGACCCTCCTTTTTAATTCTGTCTGCCGGCTGACGATTTTATTCAGTTCAGGAGCGACCTAGCATGGAGGAGGTCAATTCGGGTCACGAAATCGCACAACATTGTCATCCGGGGTTAATCGGAATAATGGAACTTTTTACTCTCCACCCGACAAAATCAGAGGAGGGTATTGTTATCACTGGGATCAATAGGTGCCCTTCCGTAGAGTTGGTCGGCAGGGTGGCTGGCCGGGCATAAAGATTTCGTTTCCGGGCCAGAACTCAGAAGTGTTCACTAGAGTCATATTTCACATAGTTATGTGTCTTATAGTGACCTGGTGCCGTTTGACAGGTATAATGCTGTGTCCTTAATTTTATTTTTTTTTTAATAATAAAAAACAAAATCCAGAGTTTTTAATGCAACCTACGCATGGAATCTGAAGGACCTAGGTTGTGTATCCTCAAGGGGTTCTCCTTACGCTCACCTTTATAAGAAAAAATTGGCTGGGGTGGGGGCCGTTGTGCGCATGGTCAGGTGTGCAGGGAGGTGGGGGGCGTTATGCTCTTGGTCAGGTGTGCTGGGGGGTGGGGGACATAGGTGCTTGGTCAGGTGTGCAGGGAGGTGGGGGGCGTATGTGCTTGGTCAGGCGTTCAGGGAGGTGGTGGACGTATGTGCTTAGTCAGATGGAGGGTTGCAACAGCGCCATTAGTGCATGGGGCTGTACGTAAACTGCATATACTCATTCGGGATTAATCAAAATAATACATAATATCAGTCACCTTTACAGTAATTTCGTCATTTATGTACCTTAATACAAACCTTTACGAGTGGTCTTTCGAAATCCCCTTTGATCTGATGGCTGTATTTTCATGTTATTCTCCACACAGTTTTATGCAGGGTAATGGTCGCATGCTTAAAAATTAAATTGCAAAGTGGAATGCAGACTGATTTTGGCAACAATTTCTGAAGCAGGTGAATCAGGTGGAGTGTGTTTAGCTTTCCTGTATTATTGCTAACTGCACTCTGTAATGTGGGATGCAGGCTAACCATACCTAACAACCACAGGCTTTCCAAAAATAAAAGTAAAGAATTAGAGGTTTGCGTTTCATTTGGCTATTTAAGGTTTGAACATAGGCCTTAAGAGAGAGATTGGGGATTGGTGGAGATAGAGGGATTGATGGAGGTAGGGGGTTTGATGGAGATAGGGGCATTGTTGGAGATAGAGGGATTTTTGGAGATGGATTGTTGGAGATAGGGGTATTGTTGGAGATAGAGGGATTGTTGGATGGAGATAGAGGGATTGATGGAGATAGGGGGATTGTTAGAGATATAGGAATTGTAGGAGATAGGGGGATTGTTGGAGGTAGAGGGATTGTGGGAGATATAAGGATTGTTGGAGATAGAAATACCAACCCCCTCACGACAAGAGATCTTCCCAAAGCTGAATAAAATCGTCTTGAAATAGCGGGAATAAATCGGTAAAACGCGTGGCTGAATGAATGGGATTATGCGGAACACAGTCGTTTTGGGGTTACAGGATTTACAAGAGAGGTAGATGGAGATTATTTTAAAAGGAAGAGAGAGAGAGAGAGAGAGAGTCACCGTACTCATGGGGTTGAAATTGAATAGTCTGTTGGTATCTAGAATAAACTTAGTCACACCATCGTACTGAAGAGGAGCAAAGTTTATAAAAATGTACAAATGATGCGGGAGCTTCAGGGCTCTTAGGTTAATGCCCTTAGTGTGAAGTGGTGTGAGAGGGTGGTTTATGCGTAGTCTGATGTAGAGGTGTGGTGTGATGTGGCATGGTGTGGTGTTGGGTGGTGTGGTGTTGTGTGGTAGTATGGTGTAGTGTAGCGTGGTGTGGTGTAGTGCGATATGGTTGGACGTAGTGTGGTGTGGCTAAAGTCGCTAAAAGTCTACGGGAGTGAAGCAGCTCGCGTCCGAAAATCATTAGTAAGGGACAGGCGTGCAGGGCCACTCATGAGGACACTCCGACATCTAAAAAAAAGAAAAAGAATAAATGACCTGCATGGAAGGGAATTTGTTACGTGCCCAGGGTGAGGCCAAAGATGAAAGCGTTCCGGAGGTCCTCGAGTATAATGAAGTCTGCAGCCTCTCACCATCCTCCCCCAGTCCTCCCTCTCTCTCCCCTCCCCTCTCCATCCCCCCACCACCCCGTCAGGAGAAGGAACTGCCGTCATTAAGTCCACAGCCCCACCCTCAGCACACCCCACCCCGTCCCTCTCTCCATCCCCAGCACTCCCTACCCCGTCCCTCTCCCCATCCCTTCCCACCTCTCCCCAGTTGTCAGACCTTCCCCACCCTCTCTCCGCTCCTTCCCCATTCCTGTCATTGAGTCCCCCACCCTTACCCACCTCCCTATCCACTCCTCCTCCATCCCCACATCCCCAGCCCTCCACACTGCCAGGGAAGGGGAGGGAATACGGCCTATGTTTTCCTCATTAAGAAGAAGTATAACCCCTCCACACCATTCCCCACCTCCTCTACCCCTCTCCTCTCTTCCCCTCCCCTCCCCAACCTTTCACGCGTCCAGGGAAGGAAATGCAGTTATTATATCTTCCCGATGAGAAAGACTGCAACCCCTCCTCACCCTTCCCCAGTCCCTCCCTCCTCTTGCCCTCATTTCCCACTCTCCCTCACCCCCCTAACTTCTCCCTTCTCTTTTCCCCAACTCTCCCTGCTCTCCCTCCCCAACCCTTTCCCAACCTCCCACTTGACCAGGGGGAGGAACTGACGTCATTAAGCTCCTCAATAAGAAGGTCTGTTGCTCCTCCCCACCCATGCCTACCTCTCCCTAACTTCCCTCCCCAACTCTCCCCAACCCCCTTCCCCCGCCCTCTCCCCCTCCCCCGCCCCCTGCCCCTCCCCATACATTGCTAGGGGAAAATGTTGTCATTATGTCTTTCCAGTGAGAAGCTCTGCACTCCCACCCCATCATCCCTCCCCTACTTCGTCATCCTCCCCACTCCCCCTACCCGCCTCTCTTTTTTTTCTCCCCAACCCTCCCCATAGCCAGGGCATGAAAGAAGCGCCATTCAGTCTCCCCAGGAAGATACTTTGCAATCACTCCCCACTCTTCTCCCCTAACCCCTTCCACCCTTCCTTCTCAACCTCTCCTCACCCTCTGTCCAGCCCCTTCCTCTCTTTCCCACCTCCCTTCCTCCTCCCCATTCTTCCACTTTTTTCCTCTCTCCCACCTTTCTCATTCCTCCTTAGTCTTCCCTCTCCCCACCCTAATCCCCGCTATCCCCCCCTTCCCTCTTCCTACCCTTCCCATCCTTTCTCCCCAACCCTCCCCACAGCGCAGGGAGGAAAGCAGCGTCATTAAGTCTCCCCAATAAGACCAGGAGGAGGAGGGGGAGGGAGGAGGGGGCCAGGCGAGGGGGAGGAAGGAGGGGGCGAGGGAAGAGGGAGGGAGGAGAGAATTTATCCCAAGTCGTGAGAGAAAATAAGTGGCGCATCAAAATAGAATCAGACTGTCCCGGAATCAGAGAAAAGTAATTTGTCTCACTGAAGGGAATGTGTGTGTGTGTGTGTGTGTGTGTGTGTGTGTGTGTGTGTGTGTGTGTGTGTTCCTGGGGTGCGTCTGGGGAGGGTAGGCTGATTACTAGGCTGTGTGGCGGAAGGGGAGACGGGGAAGAGATGTGGTGGGGAGATGGGAGAGGAGGTGGGGAAATGGGAGAGTGAGCCGGGGAGCTGAGAGGGGGTGAGGGAAGATGTAGGGGGGGAGAGAGAGAGAGAGTTTTTGTGTGTGTGTGTGTGTGTGTGTGTGTGTGTGTGTGTGAGAGAGAGAGAGAGAGAGAGAGAGAGAGAGAGAGACGTAATTTGGTGGTGGGGGGCTAGGGAGGGGGTAGGCTGATTGGTAGGCTCTGTGGCGGGGGAAAGAGAGGGGAGAGTGGAAAGAAAATGAGAGGGAGAGGGAATAGAGAGAAGGCGGAACAAAAAAGGAAGGAAATAATAGAGAAGGGGGCAAAAAAATAGGGTGGGGGAATGGGGATGGGAAAAAAGGAAAGAAGGGAACGAAGGAAGGAAGGATGGAAAGAAGGAAGGGGGTGGAGGAAAGTGTAGATGAGAAAGGAATGAATGAAAGAGGGCGGAGTGAAAGGAGGAAGAGAGGAAGGAAAAGGAAGAGGGAGGAGAAGTGAGTAGATTTAATTCCAGGTGGTGGGTGGGATGAGAAGAGGATGAGGGGGGGGGAGCAGGAGAGAGAAAGGGAGAGATGAGAGGTGGAATGAGAAAGGAAAAGAGCAACGAAGTGGGGGTGAGAGAAAGGGGGTATGGAGAAGGAGCAGTGGAATGGGGAGGGGGAATGAGAGAGAAGTAATGGAAGTGAGGGAGAGGGGTTGGAAGGGGAAAGAGGGGGAGATGGAGGAAGGGAAAAAGGGGACTTGGGAGAAAAACTGAATAGAAGGGAGGGGAGGAAGAGAGGGGAACACACACACACACACACACACACACACACACACACACACACACACACACACACACACTCCAGTTTGTGTAAGGAATTAAGTTTTTCCAAAGATTACACTTTTTTCTTCACTGTCCTCATCAGGGATTTATCTAAGCCTTCGAGATGACGAAAAATAGTGGAACAAAAGACGAAAATAATTGGTACTTCCGTGTGTGAGGATTCATTTTTCTGATGTCTTTTATTTCCTGATTAGTTTTTTGGCTGTGTAGGCCGAACACACACACACACACACACACACACACACACTCTCTCTCTCTCTCTCTCTCTCTCTCTCTCTCTGAGGATTCATTTTTCTGAAGTCTTTTATTTCCTGATTAGATTTTTGACCGCGTAGGTCGAACACACACACACACACACACACACACACACACACACACACACACATTTTTATCCCTCCCCTCCATATTTTTCCATCAGCCTTATCACTCTTTCCTCACTTCCCACAGTTTCCCTTGACCTCTCACACCCCCAGCCATGTTGTATCGGCAGGTTTAAAGCTTTTCTTCCTCTCTCTTCTTCTCTCCTCCCTCCCTCTTCCTCTTTCATCCTTACCCTCATCCTTCTCCCTCCCTCTCTCTTCCTCCTTCCCCCTTCCAATCTCTCTCTTTTTTTCCCTCCCCTCCTACCTCGTCTTTTCATTCTCACCATCAGTTATCATTCTTCTCCTTCCCATTTATTTTTTTTCATATTCCCCCTTTTTCCTTATCCTCCTTCACTTTTTTCCTCAACACCTCCTTATTCTCCCCAGCATTTTCCCAGCTAATACATTCCCCATTTTCCCAGTGTTCCTTTATTTCCCCAGGTCAGTTAGTTATCCTCCTCATATACAGCTCAGTCAATTTCTTTCCTACTTTATTCCTAATTCATGGATTTATTTTCATTTTTTTTTCCCAGGGCAGTCAGTTTGTTCGCTATTTTTTACCAAGCTCATTTGCTTTATTCTCACTTTATTCTCCAGCATTAATTAGTTTACTCTCAACCTGTTCATATATTTTTTCCCACCACTTAATTCTCGATCACTTTATTCTCAACCCGATCATTTATTTTTTCTCCATTTATTCCCCAGCTCCCATCAGTTTATTCTCAATCCTATTTAATTCACCAGCTCAGTCACTTTATTCTTCACTTTTTTCCACAACTTAACCCGTTTCTTCCCCACTTATTTTCCAGGTCAGTTAACTTATATACCCCAGTTTCCCATGCTCAATCAGTTTTTCCCTTCTTTTCCCCCATCTCAGCTATTTTATTCCTCACGTCCCCACCATTGTGTTCCCCAATTCCCCACCTTATCCCCAATCTTATCACGTCCCTGAACACCCCTTATCGACCTATTTAGCCAGACGCCTCAGAAACCTCCCTGTGTCAGTGAAAAGATTTGGTGGCCGAAAATATACAGGAAGGAAGGAATGTTATATATTTTGTGTTAGACCTGTTGACGTGTGTTGTGGGAGGAGGGCGAAATTGGACACTGACTGAGATGAAGAGATAAGGTACAAAAGTATGTAAGGGGTCTGTCATGGGAAGAGGGGTCGTTGCTGAGTAGGGATGGAAACGACTTGAGGTTGTGTTAGAGCCACCCTGTAAAGGATTTAGCATCAGGGAATAGATGGGTGGGTAGATAGTTCGATAGATTGATAGTTAAATATATAGATAGATAATTACACAGGTGGGTTGGTAGATAAACGGATTGTGTGTGTGTGTGTGTGTGTGTGTGTGTGTGTGTGTGTGTGTGTGTGTGTGTGTAGATGTAAAATAAAGCCCACTAAGATTTCGTACAACCCAGCCTATACCCCTGAATATATGACCACAACACACACACACACACACACACACACACACACACACAAAGGCAGATTAAAAAATATATATATAATCCATGCATTCTAATCCACACCTGTTTCTATAATTCCACCTTTAATCCCTCTACTCTCTATCACTGCATTTTAATCCACTAGGTCTGTATTTTATGTTTCTGGCGGATTTACGGATTTATAGTGTTACCATGATTTTTTTTTCTTTTGTTCACTGGCTCACACTGTAGTTTTTATTAATTTTGACACCAATTATATGTCTCCCAGCTTTTGTGGCATTCTGTGGATTATTTTTTCAGTATTGTGTATATATTTCATTTTACTGATACTGCCACCAGACGATTTTATTCACACCAGGAGCGACGTATAGTAATAAAGGGTTGAATAAAGACTTCTCTCAACCCCTTCACTCCAGAAAGTCTAACCAGAGCAAGAATTATTAAGAGAGAGAGAGAGGGGAGGGGGGTCCTCAGAGTGAATATATTGATTGCATGATGTTTTCCCTTCCCACTTTATTTTTGCACCTGCTCATGTGTCCAACGTCAGTATACAGGGTGGTCCATAGATTGCACTTCTTGATACTAACTACCAACTTTTAATTTGTTGTGGGAACGACTCTCTCAGCTTTGCCAGTGTCCACCCTACATCATCATCTGCTTCCTGTAACTTTTTTTTTAATGTGTCTGCTGTTTCACTGCCACTTATAGCATAGTTGATTATTAATTTCGTTTTCCTCATTTTATAACTTTCCAGTGTCTACCCTGCACCATTTTCTGTTTCCCATAACTTTTTTTAATGTCTTCCGTTTCACTTCCATTGATTGCATTGTTGATTACTGTACTAACTTCTTGATGCAGGATAGACATTGGTGAAGCTGATGAGCCGTTCTTGCATCACGCAAGGATTTAACAGCTGAATGGCATGATAAGACGCAGTATATGGACTACCTTATATGTAACAGAGAGAGAGAGAGAGAGATGACAAGCATGTATCGCCTGTAACAAACCATCCCTCAGTTTTTCCATTAAGCTCTCACGTCAGTAAAAACGTAACTCTTCTACCGTTGCCTAGTAGTTGTTGGCGTCCTCTGCTAACTCTATTATGTCGTGTTTGTTGTTGTCCGGACCCCAGAACTTCCAGCAACCGAGTTAAAGGGACAAAATAACGTAGTGTGTCGATTTTTCCAGCTTTTTCCAAATACTTTTAATTTTTGCCCCCGCGAGCCCACACTGACGTCGCTGGCTGTGGTGGTGGTGGTGGTGCAAGCGGTGGTGGTGGTGTTAGCAGCAATAGCGTTGGTGATGGCCGCGCTGTGTGTGGTTTGGGTTGTGGCTTTGATATTGTGTGGTGGGAAAATTGTTAAAAGCTGATGGTGGTGGGGATTTGCGGTTGAAAAAGAAAAAAGCAGCTGGGATATGTGCTGCCAGATATCTTTTATTTTTTAACTGCTATGCTCATCCTTAAATCCGGAGCTGCTGAGTTGATCTAGGTTAAGTTTGGTTTAGGTTTAGGTTGAAATAAAGCTTTCAGGATATGAGAGTTAGATTGGGTTAGGCTAGGTTATGTTAAGTCAGATTTGGATCAGGCTTCCAGTACATCAGGTTCACGTTAGGGTAGACTTGGTTAGATGAGAATAAGTTAGATTTAGGTTATGTTACGTTTGCTCTGGTCTGGTTTAAACAGAATTCCGTGATATTAGAGCCAGGTAGATAGGTAAGGTTATCCATCCATTTTTCTTCATAGGTAAGGTTAGATTTGGCTAGGCTAGATTGAAAGAGCTTCCCGTATATTAAAATTAGGCTTTTAGGTTGAAACAAAGCCCTTAGAATATTTGAGTTCTATAAGGTCATAATAGCTTAGGTTTAGGCTATGTTAAGTTTGTTTAGGTCTGGTTGAAACGAAACTCCCAGGATTTTAGAGCTAGATAAAGTTAAATCAGGGTAGGCCAAATTGAAACAGCCTCCCGTATGTTAAAGTTTGGCTAGGTTAGACTGAAACAGCATCCCGTATTAAGGTTAGGTTAGGTTGCAGCCAGAATATTAGGGTTTTAAAAGCGTTTCCTCCGCCGCTGTTTTTTCTCGGCCCCGGAACTAATCCCGTAAACCCGATGCTGCAATAGGCTGACCATTTATGACCGTATCAGTAAAATTGAGTTCGCCGAGGTGTAAGCAAGACCCAGATTTTTCGTCAGTTCCCTATTTTTTACTACGGTCGCTTATTCTATTCTATTGTACGTTATTAAGGGAAATTATATCGGTAACAGAAGTATATAAGTAACATGAAAGAGAATATCAAGGTGGCTGAAGGAGGAGATTGGAGATGAGATGGAGGGATTAGGTGACGAGTATGTAAGAGGTATGTGAGTTGGAGAAAGGGCAGCCTGAACACGGCATGATACAGAGGTCGTTTGTGGTGACCCCTGTAAATGTTAGATGAGTCCAGCTTGCATCCCATGTGTCAGAGTGTAGTCATGAGTGATACATGAAGGTCAGGTATGTTTTTTTTTTTTTTCATCTGTTTCAAAAAATATAGAAAATTGGTGAATCTCCACACCTTTGCCCTCTCAGATATAACCCTCTGTCCGGTGACGCTGATTTTTTTTTTTAATTAATTTTTTTCTTTCTTCCTTCAAACGATATATTTCAGTTTTGGGGAGACCTCACCTGGCGAAGAGGTAAATGAAGGCCATGTCTAACCTGTCCAGATTGAAAAATGTGTCTGAATCTGAATAAACTTTTCTGGAAGGTTCAAGAGTAAGATGTAAGATATGTCGTAGATTTTTATTTTTTTACAGACGAAGAAAGAAAAAAACAAACAAATTAAATAAAACATTCCATGCACTAAATTGCAGGTGTCCTTCATTCGAAAGAAAAAAAAAAAAACTTAGTCGGACTTGAACTACTGTGGGTTGAAGTTTGGAGGGAAATAATCTTGGGAAGCGAGTTCGAAGAAGTGAAGGAATTTGTAATGCGGTTCTCATCCGTAATATCCAGGACTACAAAGTGTTAACTATACCCTCTTCACTTTAACTTGGCCCAGTTATTCGTCCTCTTGCAGCATATTTTACGTAGCTCAGTGGCAAACAATGATTACACTAGGGCTCTACATCTTTTCCGTAGCACATATCCGTGACTAGCAACATGATATACTCTTCATCTCAAATTCAACGCAGCATTCAAGATAGTAAGAGAGCCATTTTTGGTTACGTGTGAGTAAAAAGGGAATAGTTAAAGCCCTCCAATCCGATGTCGTTTTATTCATTTCATTATTTTTTACATTCAGCCAGTTTTATTCACCTCAGGGAAGAGTTTTTCGTAGTGGAGGAGTCAATAAAGGTTGTGGTTCGTATTCCAGGTGGCTGTGAAGCTTTTGTAACACTTCTTCCTCAGCGATTTATTTTGCATATTACACTTTCTTATTTTATTGTACTTCACTGATGCTTGTTACGTGGTCATCAGAATTATATAACAATAGAAGATATTAAGGGAGGGGAGGTGGAAGACCGAGGATGAGATGAAAAAGTTGGATGTAGAGGTGTATGAGTAAAAGGTGTGTAAGTTGGAGAAAAGGCAGCCCTAATCTAACCTATAGCATCACCTCCTCACCTTACCTAACCTAACGTAGCCAGTTCAATCCTCTCCTAGCCTTACGTAACCCAACCCAACTCAGCCCAACCTAACCTAACCTAACGTAACCCAACTTAACCTAACCTAACGCAACCCAACTTAACCTAACCTAACGCAACCCAACTTAACCTAACCCAACCCAGCTTAACCTAACCACACACCCCATCATCATCCCCCGCAACATTCAGGCCACCCACCCACGAGCTCCCTGGCCTGAAAATACACCCGGCTGAGTCCGAGTTCCTTTAATAATCATATATTCTGGCTCATAAAGTCCAAATATGCTAATTACCACTCGGCCATGATAATATGCGGGCCTGAAAATAATTACCCCAGGCAGGAAGTTCCATTAGACGTGATTCCTCCAGGGTCTGCGTTTGTCTGTTGGATGCTACTGCTCTGCTTACGTCGTTTTTTGTGTGTCCTAGGCTCATGTCTGCTTTGTTATTGTTTTGGGGGCTTTTGTGTGTGGGGGTGGATATGTGTGTGGGGGTGGATACGTGTGTGGGGGTGGGTGGGTTGGTGTCAATCTTCTTTGTTTGTTGTGGTGTCTGTTGCTCTTTTTCTTTTTCTTTTCATTGTTTTCTGTCTTTGCATTCTGTCGTACGTTTGTTTTTTGTGTTTCTTGTTTTCTGTTTGTCTCTCCTACTACAGTGCCTTCGTTGTCTGAGGCTCTGTATTTGTCTCTGTCTTTGTATATCTCTGCCTCGTTGCTTGGATGAAGTGGTCTGTGCCTCGTTCTGTATCCTTTGATCTGTGTTCTTCTGTGTCTTTTGGTCTCTGATGGTCTCTGTCGTGGCTTATTTACGTCCCTGCGTGTCGTTATATTTCTCTGTGCCTCTTCAGCTACTTCGCCTTCTTCAGCATTTTTTTTTCAGTTATTGTGTTATCTTCCCTGCCTCATGGTCTCTGTCTCTGTCTCTGGCCTGGATTCTCTGTGTCTCCTGTGTGTTTTAGTCTCTGTGTGCCCTGGGGGTACTGTTTGTCCTCGTCTCTGTCTCGAGATCTTTGCCTCGTTCTTTCCTAGGTTTCTGTATTCTAGTAATTGTGTGTTGTACGGTCGTGTGTAGTTTTCTGTGCTATTTCCTTTGTGTGTTTTTGCCTTTTTTTGTGTCCTTTCTCTCTCTCTCTCTCTCTCTCTCTCTCTCTCTCTCTCTCCACCCAATCACCCATCTCCTCACTGATCCTTACATCCTCACCTCCATAATAACAGCATTTCAAGCCTTAGAGATGATGAGTGCCACGGTGTTAGTGGTGCCAAATTGCGGCCCTGTTAAGTGCCATCCCCGTGTGGGTGCCAGTCCGGGTTAGTGGTAATCTAGGAGAGTGCCAGGCGGGGTGGGGAGTGCCACTTTGCAACAGGTAATTAGCCATAGTAAGTGACGGGGGTTGGGTTGTGGTTTACCTTTTAGGCTCTAGTTTCCCTTCCTTCAGTGAGTGTTGGAAAAATGAATTATTTGTTTTGTGAGAGATGGGAATGGAGTTGAGAATGAATGAAAATAAAGAACGCAGCTACTGGCATATATTTAGCCATGGTAAGTGACGAGGAATAGGGTTGTGGTTTAACTTTTAGACTCCAGTATACCTTCCTTCAGTGAGTTGGGGATGGAATGAATAGTTTTTGAAAGAGATGAGTTAGATCAGACCGAAGGAGAATGCAGGATGAAGCCACAGATAGACTGTTAGTGATATAATTGACAACAGTATGACAGTGGTGTAATTATTGGCCCCTGTTTTACCTTCGTTAGTAAGTGTCGAACAGAATGAATTGCTTGTTTGAAATAAAGGAATGAAATAGAGATTGGAAGAGAAGAAAGAACGAAGCCACAAGTATATTAACTCATTAAGTGAAGGAAGTAAAGTTCTAGTGTACCTTTTGATCCTTACTGAGCTCCATTCAATAAGTTTAGGAAGAGGGAATTGCAGTGTTTTTCGGAAAGATAGTAAATGGTAAAGAGACTGGAAGAGAATGAAGAACGAAACTGATTGCATATAACTGGTCATAGTAGAGGCAGGAGTATGATTCTGGTGTGCCCTTTGGATCCTGTTTTATCTTTGTTCAGTGAATGAGGGACGATGAATTGTTTGAGAGATGCGGTAGGGAGATCAGACAGAAAGAAAATGCAGAATGGGACTACAGATATACAATTACATGTATGACGTGACGTGAGAAAGGCTGTGGTCTGCCGTACCAGTGGATTCTGTTTACCTTCGTTCAGTGAGGTTGGGACAGAATCAGTTATTAACGTTTGTCTGATAGATGGGAAGGGAGATTAGAATGGAAGAGAATGAAGGACGAATTTTAATAAGTGACAGCAAAGTTGTGGTGTACCTGTAGGAGCTTGTTCTACCCTCCTTAGTAAGAGTAGTATCGTGAGTATAGAAATAATTGTTAGTCTGAGGGTTAGGTAAGGGAGGAGAACAAACGGCAATTATACAGGAATAATATTAAGTGCCATTATGGTTATGGTGTAATTTATGGGGCCTGTTTGACCCTCTTTGGTAAGTGTAGTATCATGAAGGCAAAAAAAAAAAAAAAAAAAAAAATGGGGGAAACTTGAATGAGAACATGGAATATAACGAGGTGAGATTTGTCTAGTGCAAAGTTACAGTACTTATAAATGGGTTACAGTTGCCACCGTACAGAATCAGTTTCCTGTTTCCACACCTCAGACTACCATACTAGGTACATACCGCTACACCACGTTCTACCACACTTACTGCCTTACACTGCCCCACCTCATACTCCTGCAGAATAGACCACCAAACTTCGCACTGCCACACCACACACTGTCATAATTAACCAAGGCACAAATTACCACACTTAACACTGCCACACCACAAGCTACATCATCACGCGATACCCTGCCACACTATACACACTCACACCTCCCGTCTCTTAATGCACATATATTTCTTACACAGTCTTGGTAGTCTCTTTATAACTCCATCTTTGCTATGCTTTAGAATGTATAACCCCCAGCTGTGAATTTCCCAAGTAATAAGCACTCTTGTTCTTAAAATATAATCTGACAGGGACCCAGAATAAATGCACTGTGAATATATCCTTGCTTTTAATTATACTTCGTCCATCTTAACTCTCCAGAGATTTTCGACCTCTTGCAGGATATTCCACGTAGCTCAGAGGCAGAGTAATGCAGTGCGACTGTTCTGGTTCTACACCCATTCACTTGCACTTCCTCTTGACTGGCATCATTTTCTAATATTAATCTCTTGTTATAGCGCATCAGTCAAGATGGAGAGACGACAGTATGAAGCCAAGTTAAAGTTGATAGAGTACAATCGAATGAGCTATTAAGGATGATACAGATTTGGTTTCTTCTCCATATATAGGAAATAAAAAGCACGTCACTATGAAAAAATTAGGAAGCGAGAAATCACTGCCATGTTGGTGTTGTACTTTCCCCTCGGTGCTCTCCTTATCCCACCGTCCTCCCCTCATCTATATTCCCCTTCTTTTCCCCTGTGGCCTTCCCTCTCCCTCTGCCAAAAAAGATTCCAGTGTTAGAGATACCTTATATTAAACTTCTTTATAACATACAGCATGGAAAAGATCAATTACTGTTTGCTTTCCTTTGAATTCCTTTGTCTCTCTCTCTCTCTCTCTCTCTTTCTCTCTCTCTCTCTCTCTCTCCTCCTCCTTCTCCTCCTCCTCCTCCTCCTCCCCTTACCTTTCTCTTACCTCAGATATGCATATGTCTCTGCCCTCACTCGCCCCGTCTCCCTCCCCATATTCCTTTCTTATGTCTCATCCCCCTTCCTTCACCTCTCTTCTCACTTCCCTCACCTGTCTTCCTCCCTCTCATCTCACGTCATCTTCTTTATCTTTGTTCTCTTTGCCCACATCTCTCTGCCTCCTTCATCTCTCTTCTTCTTGCCTCTTTCTCCCCATATCTCTTCATTTCTTTGACCTCTTTTCTCCTTTCTCTTGTCTCTTCACCTCCATCACTTCTCTTTTCCCTCCCGTCATTTCTTCTCCTTCACCTATTGCCTATCTTCCCGCATCCCTGTACTTCTCCCCTCACCTCTCCTTTCTCTCTCTCCCTTCGTCTCTCATCTCCATTCACCTGTCTTCTCTCTCCCCAACATGCTTCTTCTCCCCCAACCTCTATCATCTATTACTTAATCTCTCTTTTAATCCTTTGACTTCTTTCATTCCTCATCTCTCGTCTTCTCCCGTCACGTCAGTTCTCGCGTTCCTCCATGTCTAAGTTCCCCCTTTCATCTTTCATCCCTCCTCTCCCCTCAGTCTCCTCTCCTTTTTCTTCTGTCTTCACCTTTCCTTTCTTTTCCCCTCATCTCTAGCTTTCCCTCATCCACCCTCTCTTTCCCCTCAGAGATGCCAATGCCACTTTCATCGTGTCGACTGGCCAACATCACCGCGTCCTCGTTAAGTCTTACCTGCCAGCGACCAGACACTCCCGCAGCTGGTACTACACTCTACAGGGCAGAGGTGAGTGGATAGATAGGTAGAGAGAGAGAGAGATTGATTGATTAATTGATGGATTGATAGATAAATAGATAGATGGAGAGGGGTGATAGATAAAGCCAGCGTCACCTCCTCGATCTAAGACTCACCTGCCATATTGTACAGGATTGAGATGAGTTTGTGGATGAATAGACAGGTGAATACAGAGTTAGATAATAAGGTAAATAGGTATATGGATGTAGGCAGATTAATTAGCCTCACCTGTCAACTTCCTGACACGCTGGCACTGCTGTATACAGAGAGAGAGAGAGAGTGAGGATAAACTTAGCTGTATTTTCCTCAGTCAACGACCCTAGAAATTTAAGGCCAAAGTGTCCAGACATTTCGAAATTAATGGAGCTTCATTTTTTGGCTCTTTTATATTCAGTTTCCTCTAGAGGCGACTTTTTTCTTTCCAACTCCAGACAGCATTTGATAGTACGGTCCTTATATCCACGTGAAGTTGTGTTTGTTGTGAAGGTATAGGAGTTTTGGACATTTGATATCACAGCGTCTTAGAGCCATAATCGGTACGTCATGGTGAAGCACCGTAACCTACTTGTCCGCCAGGCGTTCACGACGTTATTTCCCTGCACACACACACACACACACACACACACACACACACACACACACACACACACACACACACACACACACACACACACACACACACACACACACACACACACACACACACACACACACACACACACACACACACACACACTACCGAGACCCTGGATATACAATAAATTCAGTTGTTCCATATCTGTTCTTGGTGATGATTGGAACCTAGAAAATATAAATTGCTTTTTTTTTTTTTTAATATGGCAGAAAGTTAATTGTCTGCTTTTATATATATATATATATATATATATATATATATATATATATATATATATATATATATATATATATATATATATATCGAAACTTAGGGAAAGTGGACTGTCTGCTTTTTTGTTATATATTGGAAAAATTAATTGTCTGCCTTAATATCCCACGTTTACTCGGTAGGTGTTGCTCTAAAACCCCTTCTTGAACCCAGTAGGTATAGATTGTTCCATGTGTTCCAGGGGAAGTTTGGAACCTGGAAAAGATTGATTGTCTGCTTAGTTTTGAAAAATTGGGAATAGGAAAAGCTAATTGTCTGCATTAATTACCTTTGTGTACTCGATAGACACTGCTCTAAACTTCCTTCTTCTACTCTTCTTTCTTCTACTTTTCTTCTACTTTTTCAACAGGTATATTTCGAGAACCGTACGCTCTTCGCCAACGTGACGTCCTTGAGCCCGAGCTTCAACGTGAGCCGCCTTGACGCCGACACCAGCTATCAGATCAAGGTGTACGTGACGCATGGCCCCGTAACGTCGCAGCCTGTCGTGGTGTCTGCATATACGTCACGCACTTCCAGGCAGCCCAAAGGTGAGAAAATAGATGGATAGATAGATGGATGGATGGGTAGACAGAAAGACTGATGGATGGAGTGATGGATGAATGGATTTATTGATAGATGGATGGATCGACTGACCAAGAAACTGATGGATGGATAGATAGAGATAATAGACTGATGGATGGATGGATGAATGAATTGTTTTATTGGTGGATGGATAGACGGAGGGATGGACAGATAGACAGATGACTAGATCGAGAGAAATACTAGATATCGAAATAATAATGGAAGTCTGCCAAGAGGTGAAACATACGCCAAACTTTTGTCCCCGACTGTACGTAAAGAGCAATCGGGTCACTGAAATTCAGAGAGTGTGTTCTGTAAATTCGTTTAACCCCTTCAGTACGATGACCTATTTTCTATTACAGCGTCGCTACTACCGGACGATTACTATTATTATTATTATTATTATTATTATTATTATTATTAGCTTTGGGTAGACCTCTTAAAGTGAAGTGGAAACCGTCCCCATTAATCTTCTTCAGTATAGTGACATGTATTCATTTTTATCATGCTACCTCAAGAGTTTTTTTTATTAATATTATTGAGCTAATGAGACGCACGTCAGGCTGAAGTGCTCCAGGGCTCAACACATTCCATCCTAAGCGAGACTGAGGACGGGCTCACTGTAGTCTGGAACATAAAGGAATACAAAATTTTAGTTCTGTCATTTTCCTCCCACATCGTTTATCTGTCTAGGAGTTACATTATTATTATTATTATTTTTTTTCTTTCATGGTAAGCGAATGACCTGCATTGCTCCATATCTTTATTTTCAGACCCACCATAATCGAAATAAGAAACTACAGGACCAGCAGGGCAAATGTCTCTTAGGCTTCATCACCGGGTCACAAAATGAATTAAATCAAAGGTGCCTAGAGAACACAGCCACGTCGCGTCCGAACTTTGACCTTTGCCTGTGATCTTGACCTTTGATCGATGTGTACCAAAACTGAGTCACTTCTTTCGAGACCCACACATGATGATTGTGCCAAGTTAATCCAAATTTAATCAGGCGTTCCTAAAATATTTTGTTTGAGGATGGGTTCATGGAATGTGGGAAGTTTGAGGGAAAGAGCAGGGGAAGTCGTTGAGGCATTCAGTAGGAGGTGGGTGGATGTGGCGTGTTTGCAGGAAGTCCGGTACAGGGGTGGATCAGCCAGAAAGATTGTTGGGAAGGACTGTTGCTATAAGTTGTTTTGGCAGGGGGGGACAGACGGATATGGAGGTGTTGGTGTGATGGTTGCGGAGAAATGGGTGGAATATGTTATGAATATTTTGAGAGTAAGTGATAGGATATTGGTAGTGAAAATTCTGTTGGGAAGATAGCTGTGATTATATCGGCATATGCTCCACAGGCAGGATTGGATGAATCAGAGAAAGATAGATTTTGGGATGATTTAATACGTGTAGTGGGTGGTATGCGGGATGATGAGATAGTGATTTTGGGAGGGGACTTAATGGTCATGTAGGTGAAGCAGCACAAGGTTATGAAGGAGTACATGGGGGATGTGCATATGGTCTAAGGAATGCAGAAGGGGAAAGGATACTCGAGTTTGGGGAGGCAACGGACATGATTGTGTGCAACACATATTTTAGGAAAAGAGACAGTAGGTTAATTACGTATGAGTCTAGGGGGAAATAGCAGTCAGATAGATTATTTTCTGGTTAGGAGGGCCGATAGGAGGTTAGTGAGGGATGTTAAACTTATAGGAAGTGAGGAGTGTGTGCAGCAGCACAAACTATTGATTTGTGATATGGTGCTTAAAGAACAAGTGATGAAAAAGAGGACTTATGTACCTAGGAGGAAAATATGGAAGCTGAAAAACCAAGTAGTAAGGGATGCCTTCTATAGCGAGTTGATGAGAGTGGTGGCTGAACAGGGAGCTGTAGACAGAGGCGTTAATGAACAGTACAGAGCCTTCAAGAACAATTTCTTGAGAGTTACTGATGTAACATGCGGCTGGACAAGAGGACCACCAAGACATAAAGTAACTTGGTGGTGGGATGAGGGTGTAGAAGCTGCAATTAAGGAGAAAAGAAGGCTTTTCCGGGAATGGAAGAAGGGTGGTAGCAAAGAGGAATATTTGGCTGCCAAGCGTAGGGCTAGGAGAGAGGTATACAGGGCAAAGTCTGAGTCACAGAGACAATTACTTGATAACCTAAATCATGGGGAAAGGAAAAATATATTTAGGGTGGCAGGTCAGGTGAAGAGGGATAATCGGGATATCATAGGTGAGCAGTGTGTGAAGAATGATGAAGGAAGGGTAGTGGTGAACAGGGAGGATATTAAAGATGCATGGAGAGAGCATTATAACCGGTTGTTGAATGAGGAGTTTGACTGGGACAGGGAAGGTTTGGAGCCAGCAGATCCAATGTCTGGCCCTTGGCCTTTGATTGATACTGCTACTGTGAGTGAGGCAATAGGCAGGATGAGGGTGGGGAAGGCAGCAGGTGTGTCTGGGTTGACTGCCGAAATGTTGAAGGCCTCAGGCGATATAGGGGTGAGTTTAGTCACTGACCTGATAAACAGGATTATTTATGAGTGTGTTGTCCCAGATGATTGGCTGAAGATTGTAATTGTAAATGTGTATAAAGGGAAGGGTGATGCCCTGGAAAGAGGAAATTATAGAGGTATAAAGCTTTTAGATCAGATAATGAAGGTAATGGAGAGAGTTTTAGAAGGTATGACTAGAGAAAGAGTGAATATTGATGAGATGCAGTTTGGGTTTATGCCAGGTAGGGGGACCACTGATGCCATATTCATTGTTCGACAGCTTCAGGAAAAATATATTGGTAGGAGAAGGGATCTTTATTTTGTTTTTGTTGATTTGGAAAAGGCCTTTGACAGAGTCCCTAGAGAGGTGGTGAAGTGGGCAATGGGAAAGCTTGGCTTGGAGGAATGGCTGGTTAGGGTGGTTATGGCCATGTATGTGGGTGCTCACACCCAGGTGAGAGTGAATGGAGATTTGAGTGATGAGTTTTCCGTGAATGTTGGTGTGCATCAGGGGTCAGTCTTTTTATCATGGTACTTGAAGCCCTTTCACGTGACTTTAGAACGGACTCCCGTGGGAATTGTTGTATGCTGATGATTTGGTGTTGATTGCAGAGAATGAAAGGGAGGCGGAGGAAAGGTTTAGGAAGTGGAGAGATGGTATGGAGCAAAAGGGTTTAAGGGTAAATGCAGATAAAACAAAAGTGATGATATCTAGGGTTGGTGGCGGTACTGTCAAAGACGAGGGAGTGTGGCCATGTGCAGTTTGCCACAAGGGCGTGGGAAGTAATTCCATCTTGTGCGGTGTGTGTGATAAATGGGTGCATAAGAGATGTAGTGGTATCAGAGGTAGACTGCGAGATAATGCTGATTTTATGTGTACGGCGTGCCGGGGTGAGCAGGTGGAGATCGTCAGACGTGAAAGGATTGAACTTGCTGGTGAATCTCTTGAGTGTGTGGAAGAGTTTTGTTATTTGGGAGACATGTTGTGTGCTGGAGGTGGGGCTGGAGCTAGCTCCGTGGCTAGGGTGAGGAGTGGTTGGAAGAAGTTCAGGGAGCTCTTGCCTCTCCAGACATTGAGAGGGGCTCTCCCTACGTGCTAAGGGGTCTTTGTATGCAGCATGTGTTAGGAGTGTAATGCTGTATGGCAGTGAGACCTGGGCAGTGAAGGAGGAAGACATTCGCCGGCTCAGACGTACAGAAATGACAATGATTAGGTGGATGTGCAGTGCGTCCCTGCGTCCAAGGCCTGGAGGGGCTGGGCTTACAATGGAAGAGTTGAGAGGTAGGATGGGACTGGAGTGTATTGGTGTTGTGATGAGGAGAGGTAGATTGAGGTGGTTTGGACATGTGGAGAGGATGGGGGATGATAATTGGGTGAGGAAAGTGAGAAGTGTTAATATTGGGGGTGGGGTTATGAGGGGTAGACCGAGAAAGACATGGGACGAGGTCATTAAGTGTGACCTTAGGGTTAAGGGACTGAACAGGGAGGCTGCAATGGATCGTGCAGCGTGGAGAGCCGCCATTAGGTGACCAAGGCCGACACATGCAAACATGTTGGAGCCTTTAAAAACGAAACGAAACGTACAGTAGATACTTACACAGATACATGTAAAGAACCTGACTCAATTTCATAACTGTGCCATGGGTGTTGCTGAAAAATTAACCTTAACCCTTTTACTGTGATGACAGTTTTCGCTTCAATCATGTCACCACCAAACTTTTATTGAACGATTTTAACTCAAGAACTCGAAGGTTTAAGTTAAATCTAAGCCTTTCAACTCAGAAACTCTCCCCAAAGCCAGATGTAATCACCTGAAAAGCGCCAGAGTACTATAGAAAGTACGTCCTCTGACTGACAGCGTTATAATCAGGTGGCTTATCCCCCTGCAAGAATAATAAATACATAATCAGGCAGAAACTATTAAAATTAGATGACGACTGCATACAGAAATAATAAAAAAATACGTAAATTAAGCTCAAAATATTAAAATCAGGTGACTTAACCGTGTGCAATAATACGGAAAATTTGTCATCGTATTCTTTGTTAAAATCAGGTGAAAGAATAATACAGAAAATACGTCATCGAGTTCAGAGGTCTTAAAATCAGGTGACTTGACCCAGTTCGGCAGGCAATACGACGGGGCGCAATCGATACGGGTCACAGGTCGCCTCTCCAGCACTTCGTAACGACCATAGCGGGTGATTCACGGCGATGGGGACGAGGTGGGTCGGCCCCCTTTAAGATCCGTTCCGAGTAAATCCCACGAGATAGGTCACTAAGCATGCACACACCTGCCGCCCCGCCTTAGCTCACTTCAAGGCCTCTGCAAGCTATTACCGTGCCGTGTGTGCCGTGTCGGGCATCCCTGTATGTCTTGCAAACTAATCCAGCCTTGAAAGTCAGCAAATTAGTCCTGCCATGTTAAGTGAGCAAGTTATTCCAGCATTGAAAATCAGCATATTAGTCCAGCCTTGAAGTCAGCAAGTTAGTCCAGTCATTAAATTACTCCAGCCTTGAAATTAATTATTGCAGTTGTATCCTTTATGGGGAGGTACATTGATTAGCACGTCCAGGTCGTAATTAGAAGAACCCAAGTTCGATTCTTGGGTTGGTCTGACACTTGGACAAAGTTTGTTCCCCCTTCCCCAACTCTCCCAGCAGTATAATGGGGGCCCTGGATGTAGGATTGACATATGTGGGTCATATTATAAGGAAAGAGTGGGCAAAACATGACCTTTTACCTTAATGACCATTATGTAGCAGATAGGAAATTATTTAAGTGAATTCTTTTCCCTTTACAGTTACTAAGTCTGTTACATACATTAACTCTTCTCCTCTTTCTAGCTCCCTTTCAATCTCTGTCTCTTCGCCTCACTCTTGTACCTGTATCTCTTTTCTATCGCTACTTCAGTGGTTATTTCTTCTCTGAAATATCGGCTTGCACCCCTCCACCACCACGACAAGCGCCTAGCACGCGTCTGGCAACAAACTCAACTTTTCTGTGCAGTTCTCTAATGCAAGAGTTAACCGTTACTTCCAGTCCTTCATTTATGCAACAGGTCATCTCTGGAATGTCTCCCTCTGTCCGTATTTCCTTCTTCCGTGATTCGCGGTCTTTCAGACGCAGTGTGTCCAGGCATCTCGAAATGAATGGATCTTGAATTTGGCTGTCTGTTATATTGTTTTTTTTCTTGGAAGGAACGGATTGCGGGCTTCTGGCCCCTGGCCTTCTTCCTTGCATTAAAAAAAAATATACATGCATGCATACATACGTACATGCATACCTGCATACATAGACTGCTTCTCTGTTTGCGTGGGTCAGCTTTTTTTCCCACTTGATGGTTACTTCTAAGCTGCATGTTCGCCTCCAGCATTCTAATTGTCTCCTTATCCAGAGATCACTTCTCGGCATTTCATGGCCCACATTTCCATGCTTTGCCAACAGCGGCTGTCTCTTCCGGGTTCAGGCCCGTACAGCATTTCACGAAGTTACTCTCGCACATTCTCTCCAAATACCCAAACAACCTCAGCCTACCAGTGTCATTGCCCAAGCGCCCTCATTAATCTGCGTGCACCGTTATGTCTCTCAGTTTATCGTTACACATCCACCTCACCATTCTTATTTCATTACGCACAAGTTTGAAAACCTTTTCCTCTTTGTCCATGTTTCACCACTGTACATCATTACATTGCACACACACACGAAGCATAGACCTTCTCTTTCATACTCAGTCTCTTCACTTTCAGTAAGGGCAACAGCCCTCTCACTACTTTCCAATCACTTCTGACTTTAGCAGTTAACCTACCTTCTGCACAACTCCATGCGATATATATCCCATTGGATCCCAGGGGTGCTGGGCGAGGCATTGCACTGGGAGGGCACTGAGCGTACCGCCCTCCGCCTATCGGCTCATAGTCGCGAAGCTCATAGGTCTCTACCCTGGGGGTTCCCTACTTTATGAAGACTTGAAAAATCCCAGTTCTGTCCAGTACTCTGGACACTGGGCTCCAATGGGTTAAATATATATATATATATATATAGATAGATAGATAAATAGATAGATAGATAGATAATATTCTTCAAGAAACAAACTCATCATCACACATAAATGCACCGTCTTCTACATCAGTCTCTTTCATGCTTGGCTGAACAACACGATCTTTCATGCATATGACACACTTATAACAGCTTGGCCCTTGCAATCTGCCGTTTACAACGCTAAATTATGTAGTATCACGATTACTAGTATCTTAACTTCCCAGACGAGAGGGAGACGGAAGACAGGGTTGTGAGGACGGGGTAATGGATAATGACGGTTCAGTAGTGTGTGTGTGTGTGTGTGTGTGTGTGTGTGTGTGTGTGTGTGTGTGTGTGTGTGACGTCAATATATTCCCCCGCAACCTTTTTGCAGCCTTTTCTTCCGCATCCTTCTCACCAGGGGAGTAAAGGAACTAGTGATAACAATAGACTCACCCTCCATAAACGCCACACGAGCTGAGTTTGCTAGCAGTCCCACTCTTGCTCACTCAACAAGGCCACTCTCCACCAACAAATCTCACTCAACCCTGCTAACCTCATTAAACTATTCTTGTAATTATATTCTTTTCATTTACAAATCCTATGCATTCTGTGGAAAATTAAGTTTAGTTTTAAATTATTGTTGCTATTAAGTTCATTTACGAACTGTATCTGCGCTCCATATGTCTGAAGTCATTTGTGTGAATGTATGCTACTTTTCCTTTCGCTGCCATTCGTTTAGAAGGTAACTATCGAAGTTTCTCCGTCTTCAGTGTCCGCATTCACAGTCACCTAAGGCAGATATGTTTGCAGTCACAGTCAGTAGTAACATGATATTTATTAGAGCAGTTACCCGGGGAACCTTAGTGAGCTCCATGTCTCACCGGTGAAGCTTGGTATGTTGGGGATTCTTTTTATTACACTACGTGGGAACGACTCAGCTGTGTAAGCCGCCCAGTAAATAAATAAACGAAAGCAGTCAGAGAACGCATACCTCCTCCGGTGCCATACCATAAGAGAGGATCCGGATCCGCCCCAAAATTTAATAACTTTTTCCTTCCACAAAGTTTAATTGAAATTCATTGAGAACTTTGGGAGATATCGTCTGGACAAGCAAACAGAAAGACAGACAGACAAACATAGGTGATTATATAACTTCCTTCAACTTTGTTGGCGAAGATAATAAATTAATACACTAAAATGCCGTAACTATGTGCTGCATCCTTACCCCAGCTCTCAGTTGAGAATAATCCTGTAATTCCTGTATGTGTCTTGGAACATTAATCTAGCCTTGGAAGTTTAGCCACCCTCGTCTTAAATGTCTGAAATGAGTAGCCAACCCAGCCCCCTAAGCCCCTGATTAAACGGGGAGACAAAGGACTATTATGAATGGATGATGGATGGCATAAAAATTATTATTGCGATTATATTCATTTACGTTTACAAATTTTCTGATGTAAGTGTACTGTATATTGAGCATTACGTGTACCTTTTATAATTTGCCAGACTATTACATTTTGAGACTGATATTTACCATTTCTTAATCTAGGGTACGTGTCTCTTCTAAAATTCTCCTAGTCTTGAAGTAGTTACGACGATTATAGCCATTTGCAACACATTTGTTATATTTAATGTATGAATTACGTGAATCTTCAAAATTAATCAGGCTTTGTTATTATTAAGAACAATTGTATTTTGGGGATTCACTTTGACTTTCCTGGGAAGAGATAAGTTTTTCTTATTTTCAGGTATACTCTCTCTCTCTCTCTCTCTCTCTCTCTCTCTCTCTCTCTCTCTCTCTCTCTCTCTCGAGTAATGAAAACTAAAATCTTGTATTTTTTCTATGATTAACAGTTTTTTTTTTGTTTTTGTTCCCCACAGGCCAGACGCGTGAGACAGGAGGCAGCAGTGTGATGGGCGTGGTGGTGGGTGTGGTGGTGAGCGTGGCGGTGATAGTGGTGGGGGTGTGGGCGCGGCATTACTGCAGGAGGCGCGCAAGGAGGAGGAGGGAAGGGCAGGCCGCGAAGGTGGAACAGCGTCCCCCATCAGACGACAGCAATCCTGATGTTGTGCCTAATATTGGTAAGTGGGAGAAAAATGATCTTTGTGTTGCTGTTATTATTATTATTATTATTATTATTATTATTATTATTATATGGGTGTAGCAGAGAGGAAAAGTTTGAATGTGATGGAGATGAGGTGTCTGAGTAGTATATGTGGAGTGACGCGTATGGATCGAGTGCGAAATGATGAAGTGCGAAGGAGAACTGGAGTTGTTCGGGAGATGGCTGATAGAGTTGAGCAGAGGGTGTTGCAATGGTTTGGGCATATGGAGAGAATGGATAATGAGCGATTGGTGAAAAAATAACTAAATCTGATGTGTGAGGTGTAAGGCTGAGAGGAAGACCACGAACAGGATGGATGGACAGTGTGAAGAGAGCGCTGGATGTGAGAGGGATGTATGTTGAGCAAGGAAGAGTGGCTGTGCGTTACAGAAATAAATGGAGAGAAATTGTGAATAAATAAGTGATGACGCAGCCCTGAGGGGATATTCTCCCGCATTTGGTCAGATCAGCTAGTCAGGTCAGGTGCGGGTAAGGGGATGGGTCTTTTATGATGTGGCAGAGGTAAACCAGCTCTGCTGTCGGGCCCTGCTGCGGATGTCACTGATTGCACTGTGCGGTTGACCCTTGTGCGGTGTGGTGCGGTGAGGATCTGTCCCTTCTTCCCTTTGGGGCTAAGATGCGAATGAATGTGTTTGAATGGATGAGTAAATGGGGAGTGTGTCGTCCTGTCTCGGCTACCTCCCTTTCCTTGGGGGTAGCAGCCTAGGTATATAGATAGATAGATTATTATTATTATTATTAATATTAGTAGTAGTAGTAGTAGTATCATTATTATTAATGTTGTTGTTGTTGTTGTTGTTGCTGTTGTTATCATCATTATCATCAGTATTATCAGTATTATTATTATTGTTAATATTATTCTTATTATTATTATTATTATTATTGTTATTATTATTATTATTATTATTATTATTATTATTATTACGATCATCATCATCATCATCATCATTATACAGTTACTGTCACTATCACCACTATTATCACTAGCTCATTTTCATCATCATCATCATCATTGTTTTTGTTATATTTATCTTCCTTATCTCATCATCATCATCATTATCACATTTACACGACAATACTCTGCATGTGCCTGATATGGATGACTGGACCTGCCATTTTTGTATCTTCATTATCATCATCATCATCTTTCTTGGTCGTCATCCTCATCTTCATCATCATTACCGGCAGAAGATAATAAACCAGGAGAGGCGAAGGAAATTTCTCATCTTCATCACCCTTACCAGCATCATTACTATCACTTTCACTCTCACTACCGTCACCATCACCCTTCTCATTTTTATCACCTTTAACATCATCATCATCATCGTGTTCAACTCCATCATCTTCATATCATCACCATCATCATCACTATCATCATCATCACCCGCCGTCTGCAGTGTTCCACAAGTTGAACCTAATATTCTTGAGTGGGCTTGAGGTGTGGTGGAGGAGGAGGGAGATGATGAGAGAGAGAGAGAGAGAGAGAGAGAGAGAGAGAGAGAGAGAGAGAGAGAGAAACTGGTAGAGAAGGAAGGAGGACAAGATGAAAGAGGTACAAAACAAAAAGAAAATTACAAAAAGGGGAAGAGTACACAGAGAGAGAGAGAGTAGAAGGTATAAGTAGTCTAGCCAGAAAAAAACAAAGGCGTGAAGGAAAGAGAAGGCGAAAGTGATCGAACTAGAGGAACAAGGAAAGAAGGGGAAGGAGAGGGCGATTTTGGTCGTGTCGAGGAATAAGTGGCAGAAGGGAGAGAGGAAGAGGAAGTGACGTAGGCCAAGGAAGAAAGGGCAGGGGAGGAGTGAGAGAAATCTGTCAAACAAAAGTGATCGAACGAATGGAGAAAGGGTCAGGAGGAACGAGACATAGAACGAGATCAGGAAAAATTGGTTGAACTAGGGAGGAGAAGGGATGGAAAAGGAAAAAATTAGAAAGAGGTGTAACACGAAGGAAAAAGGTGTAGGAATGGTGGAAGGGAGTGATTGAACCAGCTGAAGAGAAAAAAGAATAATCAAGAAGGAAGGAAAAATGGTGAGGTTCAAGCGAATAGGTCGAACTAGTGAGAGAGAGAGAGAGAGAGAGAGAGAGAGAGAGAGAGAGAGAGAAGAGGAGAAAGTGATCTAGCCTGGGGAATAAAGGGTCAGGAGGGTAGGTAGGTGGATAGAAGGAGGGCTGGAAAGGGGCTGAATAAATCGAGGGGATATTTGGTTATGGATGAGGCGGGCAGGGAAACAGGAAACTGATGGAAATACGGGAAGGCCAAGGAAGGGAGACACAGGGAGGCTGTAAGAGTGATACGGAACCCTTAACTGGGATGTAGATTGAATGATGAAAGTCAAATGTGGCAATGTCTCTTGTTTTTTTTCTCTCTCTCTCTTTCTTCTTCAGCCACAGTATAACTTAAAAATCTATATTAAATTTCCTGAGAGGTGACCTGAGTTTTAAAGCAGAAAATGAAAGAGCGATACAACACGGTTTATTGGACTGTAGATTGAGTGATGGAAGTCAAATGTGGCAGTATCTTTTTTTTCCTCTCTCCTACAGCCACATCCTTTCACAATATTACGTTAAAATCTATAGTAAATTTTCTGATAACTGACATGAGTTTTAAAGTAGAAGTTGAGCCTACAAGAGTGATACAAAGCCCTTAATTGGAATGTAGATTGAGTAATGAAAGTCAAATGTGGAAGTGTTTGTACGTCTTCCAGTTAGTTGTAATCTTTGGCTTCTACCTGAGAACTAAGCAGATTTATTGGTTATTTCTAGATGGCCAGTTTATGAATAGGCAAGGAAGGGAGACATGTTGAGCCCAGAACAGAAATACAGAACCTTTAATTGAGATGTATTTGGAGTGATGAAATTATGTTGTGATTGTATATTTCTCCCATTGTCACTTGTTCCACCATTACAACGATAAAATTTTGATAATTATTTGATAGTTGACTTGCTTATTAAAGGACAAGGAAGAAGGACATGTTGAGGCTAAAAGAGAGATTGAGTGATGATGGTGGAGTTTCTTATTACCCCAAACAGTTATAAATCTTTTCTTCTAACTGAGAGCTATGCAGGTTAATATTTTACCAAGAGATGGCCGGATTACTAAAGGATAAGGTGGGGAAGTAGGAGAGAAATTGAGGCGTAATCAGAGCAACATGTAGCGGCTTCTTTTTCCTATATCTAACACATGAAATAAATAGATGTAATTATTTTTGCTGCTACGTGCAAGTGATCTACTGTTAATAACCAAAAGGGGAGAAGGAAGAGCCCACAAATTTAATACAAAGCCTTTAATTTGGATGTAGATGCGGGATGAAAATTATATACCAGTTGTTTCTATTCATTTTAATCACATCTGTCATCAGTAGTACCTTATATTAAATTTACAGATATAAAAGTCCAAAGCCAAGTGTTAGATACTGAACCTCTCTTTGTGATGTACTGTAGATTGCAAAATGAACCTCTGTCTCTCTCTCTGTCTCTCTCTCTCTCTCTCTCTCTCATCCATTTATTCATTTATTCCCCTAAGACAACCCTTATTTAAGAAAG
>NC_136999.1:9352853-9465353 GCF_032717465.1 Coenobita brevimanus | reverse complement strand
AGCATTTCCATCGATAGTCATCATCACCATCAGTCATCATCACCGCCATCATTTTCGTAATTGTAATCGTCGTAAGTGTGAGCAAGAAGTACAGTATGATCCTTGACATGCTTGGATGCTATATTTATGAGCATCAAGTGTGGTAAGCTTATGTTTTATGCAAAAAACTTAATGGATCATCCTCATATACCATCATCATGTAATAGCTTCAAGTATCATCATAAAGTGCCATAAGAGTGAGCCTAAGTTGCAACATTTGATCTCACACTTAATGGCAAGCTTGTGTTCACCTGTTCTCAGAGCCTTGAGCACTTCCCCCAAGAGCTGCAAGTGTAAGCCTCAAGTGTGATAAGAATTGTCCTTAAGTGTGGTAAGTGTGAACCTTAAGTGTGACCCTCAAGTGTGATAAGTGTGAACCTTAAGTGTGAGCCTCGTGTGATAAGTGTAAGAGTAAGCCATAAGTCGGATAAGTATGAGTATGAGCCTCTAGTGTGACAAGTGTGAGTATGAGCCTCTGGTGTGATAAGTGTGAGTTTGAGCCTCTAGTGTGTCAAGTGCGAGCCTTTAGTATGAGCGTGTTCTTTCTGGCCCACAGCGGAGGAGACGTATGACCTGCTGTCTGTGATGGAGGGAAAGGCGGAGGAGCCGCTATACAGGGAGCAGCAGTGTGAAGCCTCTCCTATACACACGGTAGGTTGATGTGCACACGGGCAGTATACGCACATGAGGTCGGTAGGCACGCACACTCATGTATGTACGCCACACACACACACACACACACACACACACTGTAGTTAGTACGTAGATTTATTAGTAACGTTGAATCATTTTAAAATCCAGGTTACTAGCTACTGTAAAAAGTATACGGAAGTTTTTAGCGTATTATCTCATAAAATTCGCGATTAATAACGCCGGTAGAAAGTGAGTAGAATTGATATTAGCGTAGAATCTTATATATCTCAATTAGTAACAGTTGTAGTAAGTATTTACAATTTTTAGCATAGCATCTTAATTGATCTTGATTAATAACAGTTGTCGGAATTATGTATAGTAACTGTTATTAGCGTAGTCTTAATCTAACTCACAACTAATTAAACGTAGCAGGTATTAGAGTCAATAGTAACATAGAATCTGTACTAATTCCCAGTTAACAAATCTTTCAGGAGTATGGAGAGTTATTGTTAATGTAAAGTATTGTCTGCTGTAATTTTCGATCAGTAATGCACGAAGTAGTTCAATTGTCAGTAACATAAAATCTTGTAAAATTCCCTAAGTATATAGAGCTATTTTCAGCGTTGCATCTCAATTTGTATACTTAGTTTCAACTAACACTTCTGTGGTAACAGCAAGGACAACAGCAACAGCAGCAGCTAAGACCTCAACAGCTGCCATCACAACAGCAGCAGCAAACGCAACCAGGAATGTACAGCAGCCAAGAGTTGTATCAGCAGAAACAGCAAATACAGCCACAGACACAGCCGGGGATGTACAGCAGCCAAGAACTGTACCAGCAAAAACAGCCAACACAGCCACAACCGGGAATGTACAGCAGTCAAGAGGTGTACCAGCCCTTACTCATGAAGGCGACGGTGGCGGAGGTAACAGATAGCCCCCCCGGCGTTCGTACCTACTGCCCCGGGACCCATCCCACGGAGTCTGAGGAGAGTATGGTATGACGGCCTCACCTGCAAAAGCCTCTGCGTCCTTACCTACAAACACCTCTGCGCCTCTCACTCCTCAAAATTCTGAACTATGGGAACTACTGCTTTAGTCCCCTGAGCCAGAGGACGTCGTTTACTGTGTATTTTTGGTGCTGCCTTTCTGTTTTATTTAGTTCAGGAGAGACTCTTTAAACGGGAGGGACTGGACAGTATAGCTAGCCCTCTATAATCCCTTCACTTCTAGAGGCCTTCCCTGAGCCAAATATAATCGTCAGGCAGTAGCATGAATAGGGTGTAAAAGACATCACCACAGTTCAGGGGAAAAATTTCCAAGCTTCAGGAACTACCATTTTAGCTGTGTGAGAGCAGTTCAGTGACTTATACACCTCTCTGTTTTTCGTTTTGTATTGAGGGAAAGAAATGTGGTGTCGAACTCTTGCTGTAATACACGAAAAGTCCTGGATGTGTATGTATGACCTGTGGAAATTGTTCGTTTTGTTTTCAAAGAAACTTGCTGTAACACGTAAAAACATGCTGGATGTGTGCAAAGAGTGTTTTTAGTTTACACTGAAGGGGAAGCTAAACGTGGTGTCTAACTCTTTCTGTAACATAAAGTGCGAAGGATAAAAGTTTTGGTTTATCAAGTGGAAAGTTAAATGGTATGTAGCTCTTGCTGTAACATTAAAAAAAGAAAAAATCTTTGGTGTGTGTGCGAAGTGAAATTTCTGCTTTTGTATTAAGGGAAAACTACCATAAAAATGGTGTCTAACTCTTCTGTCAGACGTAAAGGGAAAAGCCAGGATGTGCGTGAACAGTGGCGTTTTTAGTCTGTATCGAGGGGAAAATAAATAGGATGTGTATCTCTCGCAGCAACACATTTTTAAAAGCCGTGGGTATGAACGAACTATTATATCCACGTCCCTGTCGATGGGTGGGTGAAACAGGTATTCAGGAGTTCTGACCTCCGTTTCCGCCACGTGCGTATTATATTTTCAGTGAAGCTTGTGTGGTCTGTTGGTGAAGGTGGGTTGGAGTGTGTTTGTGCAGCAAATTGCCTTCAATCCTCGACGTATTCTTCCATAAAGTTGTTTGGGTTGTATAACTGTGGGCAACTGATCCTGCAGCATGCCTCTGTTGCTCTGATGGTACTTGCACTCCATATTAATTTTATGGGCAGATATGTATCATCATCATTGTCGTCATCCTTACTGGTTTTTCCCACTTAGCAATGTGGTGAGGAAACGTATATGGCATTCCCCATTAGTCACCCATCCAGGTGCTAACTAGACTCATCGTTGTTCTGTTGGCCATATGTATCAGCCAGTAAAAGCACAGTTGTATATGTAAGATTCATAAATATTTATTAACCAGTCAAAAAAATTCGATGAGGATGAGTTTATTCACAGATACACACAAATGTTTATCAGCTAGTCAGTATCACTGGTGTAAATGATAATGTTCTTGTACTAATATTGCATCTTACTACAGCAGATTTGCAAGGTACCAGCAACCTAGCAGTGGGATTGTTGCAGGTGCAGTTGTCTGAAGTTGTACCACCCTGTCAGACTCAGGGCATGCTCACACACTGACTGGAATTAGACACATTCTGATACATATTGCCCGAATGTGTGGGTCAACAAAAGAAATGAACAGAGAACGCCAATTGAATTGGTTCACTTTCTGGGTATTCTGTCTCTCACTTTCACTTGCAGTAGATAAAGCATGGCAGTGTGAAACAGCTTGTTCAGAACTTTTTCCCAGAGAAAAGGAACGTTCTTCTTAGATTTAATTCAAACCTCCACAATTGGGAAATACACATAAATATATGTCTGATGCCGGCCAGGATGTCATAATGCCCATACTCTTTATAGCCAGTGTTTTATATCATACGACAACAATCTAGCTCCCTGTCTCGCCTGGATTTTAATATATTTCCCTGTTCTTCATTGTAAGTACTTCATTGCTGTTTTGTACATTTCACTTAAGCTACAAAAAATTATCCTGACTCATAGAGAGGCTGCAAGTAGTTATACAGGGGGTGTCATGTGAACAGCTCGCAAATGATTGTGAAAGCAACACATCAGAAGTATTGCCGGTGCCAGTTATACATCTCAAGACTTTATGTGGCTTATATTCTGGTCAGCTTAAGAGGCTTCTAGCACTTCTTCCTTACCAATTTACTTCATCATATGGTTCATTAATATTCTGTTGCATGAAATTTTTAGTCTTTTTAGATTTTAGAAAGACATAATAACATGGAAGAGCGTTCTGAGGTGTAATCTGCAAAACAAACAGCCATGGTCACATCCATGTCAAATGCTTGCAGGTGAAGATAGGAGTTTTACATTACTGTAACTCGTACAAGTGGCCTCACAGACTATTGGGAGGTACAAGCAAGAACTCGTATGTGCTACAGTAATGCTTAACTCGTGCTCACACCAGCAGGCGTTCAGTGTAGATGCAGCCTAAGGAAGAAGTGCTAGAAAATCTCTAACCTCAAAAGAATGCGTCCTTCATAACAAAATTTCCTGATCACGTATATAACAGCCAGAGGAAACGTTTAGAGTACACTCACGGTCAAAAATTCATTAATAATTTACACCAGCACATTGAAGATCAGTAGTTCTTTACATTATATCGAAATATTGTCACTAATGGAGTTTTTGCCTACGGAACCTGAATTATATCCTTGACTCTGTCTTTTTAGTTTATTTTTGCCAATTTAAAACAGTTATATTGAACCGTTGGAAGACCTTTTGTATTAAAGGGGTTAATGAAGGCAGTATCTAACCATACCAGTTCGGTAATTCTCTCTTGGTTAAATAAAGTCGTGCAATGTTGGCAATATTTAAAAAAAGAAAAAGAAAAAAACAAAAAAAAAAAAAAACGGATATTGAAGGGAACTGTTTACTGGGACAGAATAAATGTAGAGCTTTGGAGCTGATTTGTTTGCTGCCTGATCACACTGCAGGGAAAAGAAAACAGTGATTCTGACTTCATTGAATGTTTGTTTGGGGTTCGGAACTGCTTTGTTTTTGTTAGGTCACCACCTAAATAAGAAAAGTGATTCTGAATTCATAGAGGGTTCATTTGGTGTACAAATAGCTTTGGTTGCTGCCTTGTCACTAATTGAATGAGAAACCATGATCCTGAGTTCAGGTGAGTTTATTTGGGTTCGGAACTGCTTCATTTGCTACCTATTCACTATCTGAAAGAGAAACCATGATCTCGAGTTCATTTAGGGTTTAATTTAGGCTTTGATGCCTATCATTATATAATTTTGATCTGAGTGGAACTTTTGACCGTGAGTGTACAGGTGTTATGCCTCGGAACAATATCCGAAGCTAATGAAACAACTAACCGGTAAAATTCAGGTATGTTGGAAAGATGCGAACCTCGCTCCGGCAGTTTGAAGCCCCAGATGTGTGAAGGGATTATTGACCGTAACTGTACATCTGCATCAGTATAACTAGAATTTGTGTCCAGCCTTCAGAATAACTACAGTGTCTTGGTACCTGTAACTCACTTTTACTGATTGATGTTAAAAAAAAAAATCATGAAAATATTTTAAAGGAATCATGGAAGGAGCCTGTATGTGTTTAGTGCGAAATCATATAACGTAAAGACAGCACATCGGCATCACAATTATTTTGTGTCATAAAATTTAGGAACAGTAACACGATGTTTGACTAAATTGTTCAAATATCGGGTAAGTTATCAGTAAAAAATAAATAAAAAGCATAGACCTTAAAATGCATGAGAAGAAATACTTGATCAGGCATCCATGAATGAAAAAAAAAAAAGAACATTCCACACCATCAAAATTAAAACTAAAAGCTCAGACGCAGCTATTTCTTCATGTGAAAAATTATTTGTGATGTTTCTATGAACGATGTGTTTTTCGGTGATACTGTAATAATGTAACACACACACACACACACACACACACACACACACACACACACACACACAGATGCATGCAGGCTGCTGTGGTGTGGGAGAGTCAAGCAGAATGTTAAGAAAGAAAATCATCCAACGTGAAAAAAACAAAGATGTCATTTAGTCATCAAACACAAAAAAGCTGTCCCTTAATAATGTGTTCATGTGTAGTTCAAATCACTCATATCTCTGCACTTGATCTGGCAAAATGGGAACCCATGAGTTTGGTCTTTGGATATAAAATAAAAGAAATTATTGGCCTTGTGTAAAAAATATATTCCAGACTTTGATGCAGTTTGAAGAGTCGTTGTTTTTAATTATCACATTCCACTGAACTTCAATCCCTTCCATCCTGTGATTTTTTTTTTTTTTTTTTTTCGCCTTATAATATTGCCATTTCCAGACAGTTTAAATAGGAAAGACGCCTTGTATCGAGGGAGTTAATATATCGGTAAAACACGTCACCGAACTGAAAGGATCGACGTTGGTACCATAAGACAGTTTTATTCACCCCATGGAAGGCCTTTCATAGCGAAGAAGTAAATAGTTTCTGATCTCCTCTCTCTAAAACAAAATCCATAAACTAATATCGTCTGGTGGGAGCAAGAAAGAAATTTTATAAACTGTCATCGATCAAAGAATGTTGAGTTCCCACTTAACCTAATGACAAATTAGATTTAAAAAAAAAAAGTGATATTCTATGGTTACCAGACGTGAGGAAATGGAAGAGAGAAGGGTAAAGAGGTTGAGAGAATATTAGAGGAAGGGAGAGGAGATGGGGAAGAGAATGAGGAAGAATGAGAGACTGTTAAAAGAGAGGAATGTGGAATGAGAAGTAGGAGTGGAGGAATGTTGTAGTAAAGGCAAGATAAAGCACAGGCCTGAGGGAAAAAAAAAGAGATGAATTTATGTATCAGGGAGAGAAAGTAATTGAAATAAAAGAAAGGAAGAAAAGAAAAAAGAAACCAGTAAGACAGACAAGGTGAGAAAATTAAATAAATCAAGAGCGCCGGCGAGGAATAAAAGTTGAGAAGGAGAGAATTAGAGGAATGACCGGAAAATGTCTGGAAAATGAGAGAAATAAAACGCGGACAGATTTTCAGATATGAAGAGAATTTTAGAAAAGGGGAGAAGGAAATGCGCAGAGGAGAGAGAAAGCAGAGACGTGGAGGGAAAATTAGAATAAGGAGGATTAAATATGTGGAGAGAAGGGAAGTGTCAAGCCGTGGAGGTAATATCAGTTGTGGAGAGAAGATCTGAAAAGGGAAGAAAGGAGGAAAGAAGAGTGCATAGAAGTAGAAAAAAAAAATAAGAGGAACATTGTGGAAGAAATACACACCTAGAAACGTGAAGAAAATAGAGAAAGAATGATAAAGAAATGTGAAAAGAATTTAAAATGGTAGAGGAAGTTTGTGAAAGTGAGGTAACTTAGAAATATGGACAGAAGATTAGAACAATGAAGAAGAAATGTAGTGGAAAGAAAAGTGTAGGAACGTGGAGGGAGAGAGAGAGAGAGAGAGGATGCAAATCTGGAGAAAAGAGTGAGAAATAGAAAGAGGGAAATGGAAGAAAGTAGAGTGAGTATTGGAGGTGAATGAGAGGGAAAGGAATTAAGTGAAAAGGATTCGAATCTGCGCCCCTTCTCCCCTTTAAACCCTTCCAGCAGGTAGCTATCGACAGGAAAACTCAATCTCTGTATTCCCTTCCTTCTTATGTGTATTGGCTCAAAGATGGAACTTGGAAAGGGAAGGAAAGTAATCAAAAAGAATCCTAGAGGGTGGAGGGGTATTAGATCTATGTTGAAAGTGTATTAGAGATGAAGAAGAGAGAACTAAATAAGGTGGACAGTATATTAAAGAGACCAGAATAAAAAGGTGAAGAGGAATAAGGAAGAAAGTGAAGATAGAACGTTACAGATAAGAGAATGAAAAAAAAAAAATACGTGAGAGGAATCAGTGAGAAGACATATAATATTTTTGAGATAGAGGAAAGAGAGCTAAATTTCTTCATCAGTCCATATCGTCTGGAAAAACTACTCTCAGTGTTTCATTGCGGTGTGTGTGTGTGTGTGTGTGTGTGTGTGTGTGTGTGTGTGTGTGTGTGTGTGTGTGTGTGTATAAGAAATATGAAATAATTACGAGATTAATGAAAAATATTAAAGAAAGTATGTTAAGTGAGGTTAAAAGGGAGAAGATGAAGGAAGAAGGGACATTAAAAGGTAGAGAAAAAAAAGAAGCATAGAATATTCCAAAAGGGGAAGAAAACAGAGAGAGCAGCTCTTTTATGGCGCCTTTCTCTTCGTCACTCTCACCAACAGGCAAATTGTGACAGGAAAACTTCTGTCCTTATTTTGTGTGTGTGTTGGTATGGATATCATAGAAATATTAAATGGTGAAGGAAAGATAAAATTAAAATGCACCAGAAGGGATGAAAGTGGAGGGAAAGGGGAGCACAGTTCAGACGCCTTGCCCTTCTTCAGCCTCTCCTCCAGGTAAATACAGACCGGAATATGTACTCACAGGTGTATTGAAAAAAGGTTATGGGAAAGCTAGTGTTTAAAAGTGTGAAAATAAGCCACTGGGGAATGAAAATAAAGGGAAATAGGGCTCGAATCCTGTCACCTTTTCCTTCTTCACCCACTCTACAGATAAAACACAGACAGGAATATCTCAGTATTTCTTGCCTCGTTTGTCTTGGGAGGAGTGTAGAGGAAATATTAAAGAAAACGAGGTTAAAGTCTGTAAGGAAGGGATGATACTGAGGGAGAAGGGGTAGGTTCCTGCCACCTATCGCTTCTTCACCCATTCCCACAGGTAAATGCAAACAGGAAAATCGACTCAGTATTTTCTTCCTTCGAGTGTGTCTTGGAATGTGGGTATAGGGATGGTAGTTAATATGTGAACCTAAGTCAAGAGGGAGTGGAAACGGAAGGAGAAGGGCTGGGATCCTGGCGCCCTTCCCTCCTTCGTCCCCTCCCACAGTCTGATAAAGGACATGAAAACCCACTCTCAGTATTCCCTTGCTTCGTGTGTGTCTTGGGCTCCGCTTGCTAATGTCCTCAGGCGGTGTTTTGTCCGAGTCAGGATAAAAATTCATGTTATACTAAAAGAAATAAACTGCTAAATTAAAGTCTGGTGTTATTTATTCCTGCCTCTGCGTTCACGTATTTTTTTTCTCATTTAGCACAGTTTTTTCCCGTAGTTTTTTTAATCGTGCGTTTCTCTATTTTTACTGAACTTGTTATTGATATTTTCTAGTATATTTTTGTGTCAGTATGCGATATCTGATTTTTAAAAATAATTTGTTCCTACTGTTCATTTTGTACAGTATTAACGTTCTGTGTTTATTTCTTCATTAGAGTTTTATTTCGCTATGGTATTGGTTCATTGTGTTGTAATTTATTCCTTCTTATGGCTTCCGTTTTTTACTGATTATGATATTAATTTTTTTTCAAGTTTATTTTTTGATTTGCTATTTCTGTTTTTGTGATTTTTTCCCCTCCGTATAATGTATTTTTTACTGATGATCTTTTTTCAGTTTAACTGGCGCCGGTTTGCGAATTTCCTATGATTGTGATTTTCTCCCATGTCTGATGTATATTCTTGCTGTGTTTCTGTTTTTATTACAATTTATTTCATGCTGTTTTTATGATTTTCTTGCGATTTCTTTTCGTATGGCTTACATTTTTGCTGATTTTCTAATTGATCCAGTATTTCGACCTGTGTGTGTGTGTGTGTGTGTGTGTGTGTGTGTGTGTTCATATTTTTCTTGCAACTTTTCCCCACTTTTGGCTTATATATACTTACAATTTTAAATTACTGATTACAATTTATTTCGTGCTGGTGTGAATTTTCGTCGATTATTTTACCATTCCCACGTTTTACCTTTATTTTTTTTTTCTGTTTTATCATATGTTCAGTTTATTTCGTGCTGATGTGTGCTGTCTCTGGTTTTACTGTGATCTGCATATTTTAAGTTTGTTTATTTTTTCCCCTTGCTGCCTGATTGTCTTTTATTTTCCCTTGCTGCCTGATTGTCTTTTATTTTTCCTTGCTGCCTGATTGTCTTTTATTTTTCCTTGCTGCCTGATTGTCTTTTATTTTTCCTTGCTGCCTGATTGTCTTTTATTTTTCCTTGCTGCCTGATTGTCTTTTATTTTCCCTTGCTGCCTGATTGTCTTTTATTTTTCCTTGCTGCCTGATTGTCTTTTATTTTTTCTTTGCTGCCTGATTGTCTTTTATTTTTCCTTGCTGCCTGATTGTCTTTTATTTTTCCTTGCTGCCTGATTGTCTTTTTATTTTTCCTTGCTGCCTGATTGTCTTTTTATTTTTCCTTGCTGCCTGATTGTCTTTTATTTTTCCTTGCTGCCTGATTGTCTTATTTTTCCATGCTGCCTGATTGTCTTATTTTTCCTTGCTGCCTGATTGTCTTTAATTTTTCCTTGTTGCTTGATTGTCTTCTTATTTTTCCTTGCTGCCTGATTGTCTTTTATTTTTCCTTGCTGCCTGATTGTCTTTTATTTTTCCTTGCTGCCTGATTGTCTTATTTTTCCTTGCTGCCTGATTGTCTTTAATTTTTCCTTGTTGCTTGATTGTCTTTTATTTTTCCTTGCTGCCTGATTGTCTTTTATTTTTCCTTGCTGCCTGATTGTCTTTTTATTTTTCCTTGCTGCCTGATTGTCTTTTGTTTTTCACTGCTGCCTGATTGTCTTATTTTTCCTTACTGCCTGATTTAATTATTTACATATTTTATACATTACAGTAACATGCATTTTCCTTTATTTCGATGTGATTATTCTTCCGTTAACATGCAGTGTTTTTGTTTTTATTTTTTTCCAGTGACACAAGGCCTTTTTTTTTCTTTCTTTTTTTTTATGCTGATGTTTATTCTACGTTTGGCTTCTTTTTTTTCATTGATTTTGACAGTTTTTTACGAATTCTTATTTTCTCTTTTTTGTTATTGACGTTATTTACCCCGTTATTATTGTCATATATTTTTCTGTCTTTTTCCCGTGGATGACGCTTTGCCATTATGTTATTTATTCCACACTTCCTGTATTTTTCATCATGTTATTTTATTTCACGATTCTCTCTCTCTCTCTCTCTCTCTCTCTCTCTCTCTCTCTCTCTCTCTCTCTCTCTCTTAATTTCGTCGATGCGTTCCTGAGTATAAATTATTTTGTCTGACATTGTTGCTTACATTACCATGAACTATCAAGAGCAAAAATTCGCCGACCCTCCCCAGCCAGCATTGGGTCCTGCCTTTAAATTTCTCATACTTTTTAGAGCCTTAGAGAGCATCCTTCCTTCTCATACTCCCCTGCTGGCTGCTTCGATTTGCTGTCACATGTAAGTACTTCATGTAAGACCTCTCATCGCCACAGCAGGCAGGAAAGTACCGGCGATTTTATTTATTTTTTTTTTTTTTTTTTTATTTTTTTCTGATAGTACCTGTGCTGGTATCGGTCCATGTAAGATTAACTGCAGGACCAAACCTGTTTACTGTGGGAGATCGATAGCCAGAATTGACCCTTTCCCATGCCAGTCAGGTATGAATAGAGAAGGGGTGCCTCTAGAGAGAGAGGTGTTTAAAGCTCGTATTCATGTGAAGTTAAGAAGTTCCCCTAGCACCTCTCCGTTGACCCCTTTCATTACGACTGTTTTTGCATTTTATTTTTCCCACCACCAGACGATTTTATTCAACTTAAGAGCGGCCTAGTATTGAAAGTGTTGCTTATGCAGCATATATATATATATATATATATATATATATATATATATATATATATATATATATACTGCGAGGTAATACAGAAAATATATGACCAAGGAGAAGTGCTAGGGTGCCTTCTGTGCCATGCCGAATATACCAGTAGTCTTATTTCACTGACCGACTGAAAAAATACCTTATGCCATCATATGTAAGAATTTACTACCAGCATCCTCTTAATCCTTTCACCACGATGGCGTCTTGCAATCTCCACACGATTCTATTCAGCATAGAAAAGACCTCGTGATGAATAAGTTGCTGAAAGTTGTACCTAATCGCTCCATAAAAACTGTTATAAGATTAATGACGTTCTGAGATGTCAAGAGATTAAGCGACGTCATCCTAAAATTAATGAAAACTATGTCAGATCCCCCCCCCCAAATAATAATAATAATAATAAGGAAAAGAAGACGGGGGGAGGGGAGGCTATCCTAAATTGAATTAAGTTATCTGAAGTTGTCAGGAGCATGATACCAAAGACGTCATAGGACTGAAAGAATTAAATGTCTGCCACGGCTGAGATTCGAACCCTGATCAGTACATACGCTGATCGGAAGGCAAAGGGGATATCCACTGGGCCGCCATAAGACTACTATGTATGGTATGTATTTTCTTCATCCTTTGTTGTTTATTATCTCGATGGATTGTGACTTTCTTATATTTTGGTTAATGTTGTTTGCTACGTTGGGTGGTATCCATATCGCCGAGAAACAGCTGCCTGATGTGCTAGTGGTTTAAGGCGCTCCACGTGAATGAGGTCATAGGAATTATATGAACCTGGTAGGATATAGATGATATTTTTTTTTTTTTTTTTTTTTTCTTTTTTTTTAGGTGCGGCTGAGTTTTACTGCTCACAAAATATCACAGGAAAAGCAACTTGTCACTCTTCTTTAATATCTTCTCTGAGCAGCCCAGCCCAGGGTTCCTACGCTTATGGTGGGACAGTAAGGGATTAGATGATGGATGGATTAATGGCTGACAGATGATTAGATGATGGATGGATGGCTGACGAATGAGTAGATGTTGGATGGATGGAGGGCTGACAAGTGAATAGCTGATGGATGGATGGATGACAAATGATTAGATGATGGAAGGATGGATGGATGACAAATGATAAGATGATGGATGAATTAAAATGATTCGATATTGGATGGGTGGATGGCTGACAAATGATGAAATGGATGGATGACGTATTTTCTTGCTGCGTTTTAATTTTTCCAATTTAGATCATGTTTTCGATGATTCTGTTTTACGTCAAGATTGCCATGTATTTTTTATGATTTATATTTAGTAGTTTCATTGTTGACATTTTCACTAATTTTGCTGCATTTCTGCTTATGGTGTATTTTCTGTATTTTATTTTTATTATATGGTATGTATTTTTCTTCCATTTATATATTTGTTGTGTGATTTTGATGCTTATTTCTTTAGTATTACTTTTTCCTTAATAGTTTTTTTTTTTCTAGATTGATATTTTTCTTTATTTGTAATCCAAAATATAACTTTTCTTTTTGTGTCATGTTTCATATCTAGTTTCCTTGAATTATTTTTACTTATTTCAGGTAATACAATTGGAAGATTTATGCCCACGTATGGAAATAGTGTTTATTAGGAAGATGCAACAGTTTCAGCCCGACTTGGACCCTCGTAAGGTATGAATAGAAACGGAATTTATGTTTCTGTATGTAGCGAGGTTAGCGAGAGAGAGGGGGGGGGACATCGGGATTAGAGAGGGAGAGAGAGAGGCGTTATTGCTTTCCCATATTAATTTTTTCCGGCTTTGTTTTCACGGATTTCGTTTTTATATTACGATATATTGCCAGCTGCTTTGAGGCTTGAGAGGTGTACCCATGATTCCCACTTCTGATAGTTTTGATAGTTCTCCTACTTTCTCGCTTTTTTTTTTTTCCTGGATCCTATTTCTCTGGGTGGAGGAAAAAAAAAAGAAAATAATGCCGGATGATAATGATGATGAGTGGGAGGAGCAGGAGGAGAATGTTTTTTTTTTCCTTTTTTTTTGTTGTATTACTTCCCGTGAACGATATTTTTTTCCCGTTTTGTGTGTGTGTGTGTGTGTGTGTGTGTGTGTGTGTGTGTGTGTGTGTGTACTTTCCAGGTTACATTCTCGTACATACCTCCAGTTGCTGTGGCTGGTAAATTCTTGTTAATGACCTTTGACATGATTAGCTGTTATATATTTCATTCCACCACTGCACTTCTCATATTTATCAGCGCACATTACTTCCTGACTTAGCGGTATCGACTTCAGGTTATGCTCCAGTTATCTCGTGCGTGGATGTTATATATCAGTTATCGATTATGTATGCATTCCCAATCTTCCCTCTCTCAGCGCGCGATCATATTATCTTTTATCAGTATTTACACCCCACTTATCATCCCCATCCCTTGTCACTCCTCTCACCTCGTCTCTTATCGCTATTCACACTACACTTTTCACCTGCAGCCTTAAGTTTCCCTCACCCTGTTTATTCCTTTATCACTGTTCACGCATATTTTCCCCACCCCACTCCTTTATCATTTATCTGGTGTTCCAATCTTTATTCTTGACTTATAGGTGCGCGTGTGTGTGTGTGTGTGTGTGTGTGTGTGTGTGTGTGTGTGTGTGTGTGTGTGTGTGTGGATCCTTTTGGTGGGAGGATAGAGAGTCATATTATTTTTAGAATACTAGATCCCAGGTCAAAGTCACATGGAAAGGCCAACTTAAACATTTTTATTCGATCTAGACTAACTTAGTGGAACGGTTGAAGGTAAGGCAAGGATGATGTAATTCGATTTTAAAAACAATCAGTCGTAATTAAAGGCCGTAGTATAAGATCATTTTTTTTTTTTATGTCCGACCATATGGCTCAATATTTATTTATTTATTTATTTATTTGAACTTGGTTGAAGGGTTGAGGATCAGACAAAGATAAACAGATGCGATTTTGATGACACCAGGTCAGAGGTCAGTGTCACAGGGCAATGTTAACTCACACAGTTCTTATTTGATTTTGACTATACTTGGTGGAAGGGTTGAGGGTCAGGCAGCGATTAATTGGTTCAGTTTTGAGAACAGTCCATGGAAGATTACTGGGCAAAGTCAAATTCGCGGCTCTTAAAGTTATTTAGGATGTGATGATGATGATGATGATTGTGATTTATTATTATTATTATTATTATTATTATTGCAGTATTATTATTATTATTATCATCATCATCATCATCATTGTCGTCGTCGTTATCATCACATCATCATCATCATCATCAATTCTGTCTCCTCAGTATCACATCCTTCGCCATTCCACCATTCTTATCTTTAATCTTCCCTCTCACACCATTTATCGCCTGTATTCTTAAACTCTACACCCTGTTTATTCTTATCTGCAGTCACTTTCCCCTTATCATTCCCTTCCCTTACCACTCCACTCCCCCTATCTTTTATCATCCTTTCACACATCACATATTGCCTTCTTTAACCCTCTTATCTTTTATCGATATTCACATCGTGCCTATCTCATTCTTCCTGCTAGTTATTCTCCCCAGTGGATTCATCGTCTCTCCTTTATTTATTATCTTCATTATCCTAATTTCTCTCCTTTATTAATCGTTTCCTTTATCCTATTTCTGTTCTTTGTTGACCACTTCCTTTACTCCAATTTCTCTGGGCATTTGCTTTGTCTTAATTTCTTTCCTTTATTGACTCTAACTTAACCTTCTCTTTATTGACTATTTCCTTTATCCTATTTTTTCTCCTTTATTGACCATTTCCATTGTCCTATTTTCTCTCCTTTATTGACTTTTACCTTTATCCAGTTTCTCCTCCATTATTGGCCATTTCATATTTAATAATTTCTCATTGACCATTTCCTTTATTTTAATTACCTTTACTAACCATTTTTTATCCCTTTTTCGCTTCCTTTATTGGCCATTTTCTTTATTCTTCAATCTCTCCTTTATAGACTTATATCCTTATTTCTCTTCTTTATTGACCATATCCTTTATCCATATTTCTCTCCTTTATTGGCCAGTTCCTTTAGCCCATTTCCCTTCCTTTAGTGATCATTTCCTTTATTTATCATTTCCGCCAGAGATTTAGCAAGGCATGCCAAGACACAGGAAGCCATCAGGAAGGGGACGCTCTGCTAAGCCTTCGATTTTGTGGTGTGTTGAAGTGTGTGGCCGTGATAAGGGTGATGAGACCTTGGCTGAAGGGAGAGAGAAGAAGGAAGGAGAGGGAGAGGAAGGAAAGTGAGGGGTGGGAAGGAAGAGAAGGGGGAAAGATAGGAAAAAAATGGGGAGAGGGAGGAAAGAGAAGGGTGGGGAGGAAGAGAAGGGGGAAAGAGAGGGAGAAAGACGAAAGAGAGGCATGGAGAGGAAGAGGAGGAGGAAAGAGGGAAAAATGGAGAGAGCCAGGAAAGGGAGGGAATGAAAGGAAGAGTAGGAGGAAAGAGGGAATAAATGGAGAGAGCGAGGAAAGACAGGGAAGGAGAGGGAGAGGGAGGAAAGAGAGGGGTGGTGAGGAAGAGAATGAGGAAAGAGGGAAAAATGGAGAGAGGGAGGAAAGAGAGGGATGGAGAGGAAGAGGAGAGGGAAAGAAGGAGGAGAGAGAAGAAAAAATGGAATAAAGGAGGAAAGAGAGGATTAAGGAGGGAGAGGGAGGAAAGACAGGGACGGAGAGGGCAGAGAAGATGGATAAATAAGGGGAATATGATAGAGAAGAGGGAGGAAAGAGAGGGATGGAGAGGGAGAGATGGAGAGAAGAGGGGAAGATGTTGGAGAGCAGAGAGAGGGAGGAATGGAGAGGGAGAGAAGAGAGAGATGATGGAGGGAAGAGGGACAGGAGAGAAGGAGGACAGAGAGGAGGGATAGGGAACTGGAGACGAAGGGGATAGAGAGGGAGGGGAAAATGAAGGAGAGAAGAGGGAAATGGAGAGGGAGGGAAAAGGGGGATAGGGAGGGAGGGGAGGAATGAAGGAGATGGAAGAGGGAGAGAGAAGGGAGAATAGTGAGGGGAGACTGAAGCATAGATATGGTGATGTGAGGATTGATGAGAACTGGGGAGGAATGAGAGGAACAGAGGGAGGACATGGGGAGAAGTCTGGGAGGAGGAGAAAGGAGGGGAGAGAGAAAAGGAAAGACAGATAGAAGGAGGAGGGGGGAAAAGGGAAGCTAGAGAGAGAGAGAGAGAGAGAGAGAAGGGGAAAATGACAACAAAAGAAGATGGATAAGTGGCTTGTGATAGACCTCAGATTTTTTGGTGCATGGAGGGGGTGGGGAGAGAAGGAGGGAGGGGAGAGGAGGAGGAGAGGAAGTGGGGAGTGAAGGAGGAAAGGGGAGAGGAAGTGGGGAGAGAAGGAGGAGAGGGGAGAGAAGTTGGGAAGAGAAGTAGGAGAGGGGGTGGGGAGAGAAGAAGGAGAGGGGAGAGGAGGTGGGGAGAGAAGGAGGAGAGGGGAGAGGAAGTGGAGAGAGGAGGAGGAAAAGGGAGAGGAAGTGGAGAGAAGAAGAGAGGGGAGAAGAAGTGGGGGGAGAAGGAGGAGAGGGGAGAGGAGGTGGAGAGAGTAGGAGGAAAAGGGAGAGGAAGTGGAGAGAAGAAGAGAGGGGAGATGAAGTGGGGAGAGAAGGAGGAGAGGGGAGAGGAAGTGGAGAGAGTAGGAGGAAAAGGGAGAGAAAGTGGAGAGAAGAGAGGGGAGAGAAGGACGAGAGGGGAGAGGAAGTGAGGAGAGAAGGAAGAAAGGGGAGAGGAGAGAGAACTGGGAGATGAGATACTGGGAGCGACGGAGGAATAAGGAAGATTTAGGAATAGGAAGGATAAGGAGAGAAGAGAAAGAGGAGCTGGGGAGATGGTGAGAAAAGGGAGAGATAAGATATTGGGAGCATCGAAGGAAGACGCAAGGTTGAGAGAGAGAGAGAGAGAGAGAGAGAGAGAGAGAGAGAGAGGGGAGGCCTTGGAAGGAGAAGAGGTATGAAGGAGATTGAAGGAGAAACGGGGTGGTGGGGGGGAAGGGAGATGGAAATGGGTGGGAACTGAAGTGGTAAGGGGGTGTATTGAGACCTGGAGGGGAGAGGGAGGAATGAGAGGAATGAAACAGATTGCATGGGGATGTGTGGGGAGAGAGGAATGAAAGATTGGATGGGAATGAGTGGGGAGAGAGGAATGAAAGAGATTGAATGGGGATAGCTGGGGAGACTAAAACGAAATAGATTGCATGGGGAAGGGTTAGGGAGAGAGTAATGAACGAGATAGCATGGAGATGAGTGGGGGAGAGAGAGGAATGGAGAGGAGAAGTAGGAATAAAGGAGCTGAAGGAGGGGAGAGAGATTTTTTTTGTGCATTGGAGTGTATAGCGATGATGAGGGGGATGAGACATGGGACGCAGCGGGAGGGGAGAGAGAGAGAGGAGTGGGGGGGGGGAGCGAAAGATGGAGAACATTGAAGTGCGTGGCGGTGATGACTGATGAGACCTGGGTAGGAACCGGAGGAGGTGGGGAGACGGGGAGGAGAGGGGGGGAGAAAGTGGAGAGACAGAGAGAAGATAGGGAGATGGAAGGGGATGATTATTGTTTATTTTATTATTATTATTATTATTATTTTACCGTTCCCCTTAAAGACAGGTGGCCAAAAGACAGGTGGCCAAAAGCACAATATTTCCTTCTTTTTTTTTTTTTTTTTTCTAGTAACGAATTTACACTATGTTCTCCTGCTAGACACCCTCATTTTTATGTAGCTGCTGTAATTGTTCGTGTTTTCCTTAAATGCTTTCCTTGTCGAGCCACTCATCTTCTTTAAAGCTCAGTTAAAATTTGTTATATTTTCCCCGCTCGTACTTAGTGTAGATTTAACTACTTATCTATGTGTGTATGTGAAGTATTTTCTAATTACGATACACTTGCGATATTCGGTACAAAATAATACTTTCTGTTTATACATTTCAATAATAGATGCTTAGTTAATTATTTATAAGGTACAATTTTTTATCACTACACTCCTATGACGCAAATAGTAATAATAATAATAATAATAACAACAACAACAACCACTGCAGAAATAATAATAATAATAATAATAATAATAACAACAACAACCACTGCAGAAATAATAATAATAATAATAATAATAACAACAACAACAACAACAACAACCACTGCAGGAAAAAAAAAAAAAGGCTTATAAACTTCAATTTCGTGATTATATATCCCATTTTCTCATGCACAAGTAATTTATTCACTCCATTCTGACCTTCAAACAGCGTAGACTAATAATCTTTAACATCTCTCATTAATCAATTGTGGAAATTCCGTTTCGCTCTCAGTACGAATAAATCCTCCTTTTTTTTTAGTACATTATTCAGCACTCCATTTCACTTTTACAGCCACATTATTAAAACTGAGAGAGCGAAGAGGAGGGCAAACCCCAATTTTTTCACGTCATTAATGGAATACACGATGAGGGGTGAAAAGGAGCCTGACTCTCTCTCTCTCTCTCACTCTCTCTCTCTCTCGGCCCGGGTTGCGTTATGTAGCGCGGAATTTGGGTTTAGTCATTTCCTATTCCCACAGGTGTTTAAACTCCTTCATACCTTTGACACACTTTGCATTTATTCTTCCTTCCTTCAGACGCCATTTATTTCTTTATTTGTTTATTTATTTACTTATTTTCATTGATAACAGGTGCTTAAACCCCTTCACTTCTATGACACATTTTACAGTTTGTTCGTTCTTCCATCTGACTTCTTTTATTTTTCTTTCTTTTTTACTTTCTTTATCTTTCTTTCTTTTTAGGGGGACTTATGTGTCTAGTGGTGGCTGGGTTAAAATGAATAATATGGATAATACGTCACCAGTTTGAAGAGGTTAAAGGCTTGTATTTTTGTCGGTAAAGGAAGCTCCGTAACACAATTTCCTTAGCTATGTTAGAGGTAAAGTGATCAACATGCTAGAGACAGGTGTGAACAGAACAGGCATTCCACACATGTCCGAAACGCAGCCCATCACAGTGTTGACAGATGAAGATGTGGCCCTTGCTGTATCTGTGTTTGTGATGCTGTATAGACGAGGGAACCGTCGTAAGTGAGGCGTGGTTTATTGGTGCCTAACATAAAACTCAGATGCGTAACATAAAATTCAGGTACATAACATAACCTCAGGTGCTTCACAGAATTCTGGTATTTAACAAAATAAAGGTGCTTAACATAAAACTCAGGTGCTTAACATAAAACTCAGGTGCTTAACATAAAACTCAGGGTCATGAATACAAATCATTTACTGATATATGCTTCGTCTTTTCCATCACGAGATATCCACTTCATTTTCCTGGCTTCCCTCATTAGTTAACAGATTAATTCTTCACCTTTTTCTCAACATCTATTTTTTTGAGTAATAGTGCATTTATGAAATATCTTTGGGCGTTATATTGTCGAATTAGTTTTAAGACCATGTTTCTGGCAAGTTCGCCGAATCATAATACAGTGTCCTTCTCGGTCTGTCATTCTCCATTCATTTCATGTGGCCAAACTCCCTTTAAATTTTGGCTCTTGCTACCCAGAAAGATATATTTTACCATTTTATACTACAGTGTGGCTAGAAATTACCATCTCTGTCTTCAGTGCTGAGTTGTAACAATCGATTAACACCAACATATGATCATAGTCACGAGGCGGTACCGTGGAAAGAATGAAAGTCGCAGTATGGTCTCGTTGTGCCTAAAAGCAACGTGAAATGTACTGCAAAAAGAAGAAATTTTGATCCAGGCTAAGGTAAGGGAATCATAGCATTATAATAAAGAAAAAAAAAGCATGAATTAAGAAGCTACCAGGAGAAGAGATGCTCGTTAATGATGAAATGGTGGACGGTGTAGAGTGGAAGTGCTGAGTAATTGTGGTGCGGAGTGTTAATGTTTGTTATTGGCGGCTTGATGGATGGGGTGACATATATAGCTTTGTGTGTGTGTGTGTGTGTGTGGTGTGTGTGTGTGTGTGTGTGTGTGTGTGTGTGTGTGTGTGTGTGTGTGTGTGTGTGAGATAGAAAGAGAGAGAGAGTATTTATATGCTACCGTTTTCATTCTCGCTGTCTGTTTAACTGTTTATCTATCCATCCATCTATATATCTACTTACGTATTTTTATCCATATGTCTATCTATATCAATCTGTCCATCTCCGTTATATCTCTGTTTTTCCATCCTACAGTGTGTATGCCTCCCTCCATTTCCAGCTACCTGTGCCTACCTGTATGTTTAATAAGCTGTCCATCAATTTATCAGTCAGTATACCGATCTCTAATTATTTCATCCATCCATCTATCCATCCATCCATCCACTCAGTACACACAGCCAGTCCCTCCCAATTTAAGCTCGCCTCTCAGTAAGGGAAGGGTTAAGTAAACAGCTGGTGAATACGATGATTGGGATGCTGTGTGTGTGTGTGTGTGTGTGTGTGTGTGTGTGTGTGTGTCGGTGGGTTGGCGGGTGTGTGTGTGTGTTCATATGAATGGGTGGTTTGCTTGAGAGAGAGAGAGAGAGAGAGAGGAGACAGACAGACAGACAGACAGAGGGGGGATGGTGTGTGTGTGTGTGTGTGTGTGTGTGTGTGTGTGTGTGTAAAAGGGGCAAGAGTGTATTAAACTGATGAAAGGGCGCGAGGCTTGTGAAAAATACCAAGTTTTGTGCAAGGATTTTTGGCAGTATTTGTATGTGTTGATCTGAGGGGACAGGTTAGCTTAGGGTAATAGGAGTACGAGAGAGAGAGAGAGAGAGAGAGAGAGCGGCAACTCGTTTGTGTTCAGCGTCTGACTTTTGAGAGGTAGAGATAAAAATTCCATCCAATTTATCAGTGAGGTTCCTACGACAGTTACTACTCTTTTATTACCTGGAAGAGAATGCCAAGAGTTGTTCTGACCTTGAAAGGGTTGAGGTTGACTATTAACACTCTCAGGCTTCTGTGACTCACTCTAAACCAAAAAAAAAGAAAAAATCGTGTGTCGTTAGCTGGAACAGAGAGGCAGATTTGTTCCGACCATGTGAGGGTTAACTTTATATTTTCGGTGTCGTATCTCCGTGTATGCTTGGCCTTGGCCTTTGACCCAGATATTTGACCTTTTAGGGCTAATAACCTCGGAGTATTTTTGGCTGCATGTACGCGGAAGGGTAGGATGAGCGAGCTGTGACAACACACACACACACACACACACACACAGCAATCACGCGCACCCCACTCTCCATCTCGCCTTCTTTTATTTTTCATTCCGGAGCTCATCTGGTCGTGGGGCGCTGCTAGCAGGTTGGTGATGAGCTGGGGGGAGGGGGAAGGTGAGGTGAGGGAAGGGGAAGGAAGGGGGAAGGAGAGGTGAGGGGAGGGGCAGGGACAGGGGAGGAGGAGGGGGAGAGATATGGAGGAGGTAGGCGAAGGAGGAGAGGAAGGGGGTGCAAGCAAATGTGTGAAATGAGAGCAGGGGGAGGGGAGGAAGGGAGGGACGGAAGAAAAGGGCAAAGAGGGGAGAGGCTGAATAAGAGGGGAAGGGGTAGCAGAAATAGAGAAGTGGAGGGGAAGAGAGAGTAGAGAAGTTGAGGGGAAGAGAAATGGTAGGGGAGAGGGAAAAGGTGAACAGTGGGGAAAAGTAAGAGGGAAATGAGAAGCAAGGGGACAAAAAGGACGAGGGGAGGAGGAGAGATACAAGAGCAGCAATGGGGAGGGATGGGGAGAAGTCAGGAGGGGAAGAGAAAGTGAAGAATAAGCAAAAAGGAGGAGGGAAAGGGGGAAATGATGGGGGAAGGGGAGGGCGGGGAGAGGGGAAGTGAAGGGCAGAAATAAAGCAGAAGGAAGGAGAGGGGTTGGAGGGGAAGGGGGACAGAGGAGGGGGGAAGGCTGAGGGAGAGGATGGTGGAAGGGGGAAGGGGATGGTAAGGCCAGAGTCAGACAGAGATTATGTGAAGGCGGGAGATGAGGCGACGGCAGACACAACAAGCAGGGAAAGTTGGCTTTAAGTGGACCGACACACACACACAGACACACACACACACACACACACATACACACACACATATATACTAGTGTATGTTTGTTTATAAATGCACAAAACATAAAATACAGATTGAAAATACTGGAAAGAGAGATACCGCTTCCTGCATCCTCACAAGCCAACCCTTGTATCTACAGGAAAAACAAACACACGGGAAGATTCTGAACTTTCCTTGTTTTTCCTGCAGATAGTATACGTAATCTGCAGTAATACCCACTCCCCTCCTTAACAAGGGTATATTTTTGTTGGAGGAAACAGGATAAATGGAAGATTGCAGTCCATTTTCCTTGCCTTTCCTGCAGAAGTAAATCTCGGTGGATTCCCATTTTCTTAACACTATGACGTCATAATTCACGTTTTCGGTGAGAGTATGGGGCATTACAGAAAACTGCTATCTTAGTAATGCCCAGAACCGGTAATTAATATCACATTAGTTTATATAATGAGTTAGCAATTTTTTTCTTAATGTTACATGCTATTTAATCATAATAGAAATAAACTGAAATCAAGACAGACATACAAAGCACGTAGAAATAACTGGAATTACTGCTGGATTGTGTGTTCAAAGCGAGTCGGAGCTTCATACTACACGATGGAATGAGACGGAGTGAAACAGTATGACAAGCCACACTAATACCATTGCAGTTATAATTGTTCGTAATCGTTAGATATATTAGGTTGTCAAATAAAGTGTGAAATCCTCTGTAAAATGTGTAGAGTGATCTTGTATTACATCCCGGAGAGTGAAAATAGAACCACAACATCCACGAACGAGACTGCTTCGTTTTCCCTGTCCCGAGTTTCAACACCCTGCCCGAGACACCTCGTCCCCTCCTCCCCCCCCGCTATTCCCCCAAACCCCTCTTGTCCTGCCGTACCATAAGTTATAATCAAATTTTTAACCATATTCCATTCCCAAGGCGTTTTTATGGTCAGCACAAACACTAGTCATATTGTATTATTTTCTAACATCACCCTCAATTTGAACTTGCACAGCTTAAGCTAGAGCAAGAGAGAGGAAAAAAAAAAAAAAGTTTTCGTACGTCTGGCAGCGCAGCGTAATGTGTCTGCCACTGTTTTGACGAGTGACCGAGTGTTATTAATATCAGGGTGTTTTTTGTAAGTGTTCGGTGTAATTTTGCAGGCCAGGAATTACTGTACAGCAGTTTATACTTCTAAATATATCTCTGCATAAATCACATAACGGTAATTGTTAGTAGATAAGTAACCTGTAAAATTAGTTTCTAGATACTTTGGGATGCTGGGTATGGATGGAGTTGTTGTTGGGGGGGGGGGTCAAGATGCCTCGTCGCTTACCGGGATCATTGTGAGGTATGTTTTTGTGATAAGTGGGTGTTGCGCGCGAGCATCCCTCCTACAGTCGCAGAATCTGTGTAACTTTACGGTTTCCTGCGACCTTATGTAGTGATAAACTCTTCCGGAAAGTGTAGGTGTGGTGTAGAAGTGTAATGCCTGGATAACAAAGTGGGCACGTGATATCGGTTGAGAAGACGAACGCGTGGGATGTGAGGGTCGTGGGAGGCCGCCATTACGTGACTTGGGGTGACGCCACAGTGAGGTAATTATTAAAATGGTTAAGAACGCTATCGCCGCGTCAGTAACAACATCGAAAAGAAAAAAATATGAACTTGAATGATCTATTACCAACATTTATAATTATATGAATTAGCCTAACCATCTAGAAACCCAGTCACACCTTCAGACACTTTTCTTAACACCTAGCACGCTTTTCTTGACACCTAGCCATAATTTGTAACGAAATATTGACGCGGCGATGGAACTTTGAGTCTGTGTACTGTACCAGTAGTGATAGTTTTGGTACAAAGTAAGTTATCTGAATTATTATTGTTCCATTTATGGTCGTTTGTAATCATTATTTATATTTGCATTAGGGTATGTATATATAAAGGTCTGCGGTGTTTGGTTGTTTGCGTAATTTGTTCGAGTATGTTTGAGAAAGAAAAGACGTGTCAGTGTTCTTTATAATGTCGTTTGCAAGCATATACGTGTGCATTATGCTAATACTAGAAAAGTATGCTACATCATTGGACTTGTTGAATAGTTTTTTACCATTCGCTGATGTGAAGGAACCCCAAGTGTATCATTGTTCTCTTCCATTGCAGTTATTACAGAGTTGCGCATTAGGCTATTGGTAAATGTCTGCATGTTTGGTCAGATGGTTTTAGCATAGTTTTTGTTATGGAGATTGTTGGTATAATGAAAGTTTGCAGAGGAGTGCTATTGCTTCATTTTTTCACTAGGTTATTTGTACAGGTTTGCGTTTTTTTTTTTTTTCGGGATTGTTGTTTGCCATGCTTTTTCATCCGTATATGCTCATGATCAGTTTCTTTACTATTCAAAAAAAAAAAAAAAAATACCCGTATGTATACCGTAGGTCATCACAGGTTTATTGCATATATACCAGCGTTCAACCAAATGATTTCCCTAGCGTTTTTAATTATGGCGTAGGTATAACTGGTTTACCAGCATCTAGAAAGGTAATTTACTACATTTAATTAAATTCAGTGACCTGTTGCTAGGCAGTTGGTGGCGACACGATAATGTTGATGCGTGATTGTTATTACGGAATTGTTCTGGTAGAAGTGTTGCTTTGTTCAGCTGTTCACTGCTCCCTTGTCTCTCCCCTCCTTTCCTCTCCCTTCTCCGCCGTATCCCCTTCCCTCCTTCCTCCTCCACCCCGCTTCCCACCTCCCTCCGCGGTCTTCCTCATTCACTCACCTGTTTTCCCCTTTTCTCACCTGTCTCCGGGGGGAAGGGTGGCTCGGTGGGAGAACTCCTGACCCAACACCGAACGGTCAAGAGATCGCGCCCCGCCCGGGTGGCTCCCCAGCTGGGGGAGATAGCGCTCTCCCGTAACCTAGTGGGGCTATATGATCGACCAAAGTCTAGCTCGGGGAATACATTTCTCCTTTTTTCACCTGTCTGCCCGTTTTCTCACCTCTCTCTCCCTCCCCTGTCTCCCTTTTTCTCACCTCTCCTCCCTCCCCTGTCTCCCTTTTTCTCTCTCCCACCCCTCCGTCGGCTCCCTCTCCTTCCCCTCAGTTTACCCCATTCTCCCATCTGTCTCCTCCTTCCACTTTCCCTCCCTCCCTTCTTGCCTCCTCTCCCGTTCCTCCTCCTTCGTCTCCTCCTCTCCTTTCCTCTCTTTCCTCTTCCTTCTTCCTCACCCTTTCTCCCTCCCTTCTTTCCAAACCTTTTTCTTTTCATAGCTTATTTTATATATATATATATATATATATATATATATATATATATATATATATATATATATATATATATATATATATGTATTCTCCCTCACCCTCCTTCCTTTCCTTCCTCCCTCTTCGACAAAACTATCTTCTAATTTCCATTGCCTCCACTCCGCTTCCCCCTCCTCCCTCCTCCCGTTTTGTCTCCACTCCTTTCTCTCCCTCCCTTCCACTCGTCTCCTTGCTTCCTCCCCCTAACACCGTCCCTCCCTTGCTTCCTCCCCTTAACACCGTCCCTCCCTTGCTTCCTCCCCCTAACACCGTCCCTCCCTTGCTTCCTCCCCTTAACACCGTCCCTCCCTTGCTTCCTCCCCCTAACACCGTCCCTCCCTTGCTTCCTCCATTCCTTCATCCCTTCCATTATCTCTAGTTTACCTTCACTACTTCCATCTGTATTCTCCCTTTCATCCACGGTCAGTTTCTCTCTCTCTCTCTCTCTCTCTCTCTCTCTCTCTCTCTCTCTCTCTCTCTCTCTCACACACCACTTACCCAAGTTTGATGAGCAAGGTGGCCAGTGCATTGGAGACACCTATCAACCCGACCCCCACAATTTTGCCATAGCTCTGCGTCTGTTTCTTATCTCTAGTTATCGTCAGCCAGTTTATCGACAGCCTGCCAAATCTCTCTCTCTCTCTCTCTCTCTCTCTCTCTCTCTCTCTCTCTCTCTCTCTGATAATTACTGGATACTCTACTTATAATCCACTTGTTTTTGTCTTATTTGGTGGTGCTGGGGAGGGGACGCCTTCGTGAGGTGGCGCTGATATAGCCGGTCAGGTGTACTGCCCGGTTATACAAACGTCACTCTACTCCATCCCTCTCCCCAGAAAGAAGGATTGTGGTCTGCAGGACAACTTCAGCCTGCAGTCCACTGGGTTTACGTTTTATAACCTGGGGCTACGACAACAAAAATCACTACTACTACTACTACTATTAATAATAATAATAATAATAATAATAATAATAATAATAATAATACTCATTCTAGTCGTTAAATTGCTAGGCTGGATGATGCTATTTCTCTGACCTGTGTATCTGTATATACCGTATAGCTATATTTTTTTAATGTATTTTTTTTTGTTCCAGTATCGAAGGACACAGTGACATTTAGCTTTTATGTTTTTCTTGTCCCTGTTTTAGATCCGACGCACATTTATATTACTGGGAGTGGGCTTAGGAGTATGCTGATATTGCTGTTGAAATAATGGAAAAATTACCAAAGCATTACTGTATTCCCATGTTTTAAAAAATTGGGCAGAACCAAAAGTGTGTGTGTGTGTGTGTGAGAGAGAGAGAGAGAGAGAGAGTGAGAGAGAACTTGTTTGTCCCAGTTGGCCATTATACAACAGTGCACTCGAAACACGTGTGTCCAGCTGGAAAATCGTGTCCAGTTACTGGTTGACAACAAAGCACGCAGCACGCGAAGTATGAGGCGTGTGTTTTCGTGTATTCGTGTTAATCCTTTTGTTGCTTTGAATCTCAGTGATACTATAATCGTCTTCCTCTTTTCTATCCCTGTCATACACATTGATGAGGTCTTAGAAGTATTTTTTTTCATATGTATAGCCTCGTCAGTCCCCAATAAACTTCCTGCTATCTGTATTGCCACTAGTCTGTATTTCTATGTCTGTCGTCGTAAGCTGCAATAAAATACGGAGTGGTTTGTGCTCGACCAGAATTTTATTTAGATAATAATAGACATTTTTGGTGACCTAAACTTTGTGTCCCCCCAAAATACGACTTGCAATTGACACTTATATCCCTGTCTTCAGTTGCACTACAGGAACAGGGGCAAGGGGGGGAAGGAAACTATTTAAGGGTTTGACCAGCAAATTCAGGGACAAGAAGAGGCTGTAAAACTTTTCCCCTTTCCCCTAGTTATACTGCTGAATGAACAGGGCAAAAGAGAAACAAACTTTATTTAAGAGTCTGACCAGCAAATTCGCCCCTCTGTTCCACTGCTGGGTGAAGAGGGACGAAGGAAAACCAACTTTGTTCAAGAATCTGATCGACAAATTTCAGGACAGGGAGAGGCCGCCACACTGTTCCCCCCCCCTCCCTTCCTCCCTGCGAAGAGTGTCAGTGCGAAACTTTGTGTGTGTCGCTCAGGAGACTTGGCAGGAAATACAGGTATCTCAGGGAGGGGTTTCTGAGGGAGCCTCTTTCAAATTGGAAAACTTTGCTGCAGTTTATTGAGTAAGCTTTCACGAGTTTGCCCGAAATATTCTTGTGTGTGGAGTTTCAGTCACTCGTGCCCCTGCCTCTTCTTCACATACACATACATACTCTCATATACGCGCGTACACACACACACACACACACACACACACACACACAGGTTAGGTTAAGGTATAGATAAGTTAGGTTCAGTTAGGTCTGGGTATAAGTTATGTCTGGACTGTTAAGGTAACACTGTTAGGGTTACGTTTGGTTATAGTCTGACAAATCTAAACATAGGGTTTTGGTGGAGTCTGCCTCTGCCTACACTATTGCCGTGTTTCCTAACCCTACGATGTATAACGCCTGTGGTTTGTGTAGTAGGAATGATACATAAACATAACTCGTACTAATATAACTGTAATGAAAGTGCTGACATGTATCAAGGAAGAATAAAACTATTCTGCATACTATATTATACGATAATAGAGAAACGTGGCATAAAAATTTGACAGTGTTGCTCTAAAAATATTCTAATTATTATTTACTTCCCCAACACTTCTAACATTGCTAATTAATTTAGCAAGTATAATTGCAAGAAAATTTGAAGGAATAAAAGTGGGAAGAGGCGATCCTTTCATAATTAAAATAAATATATCAAACAGCTCTGGGGTGGCAGCACTCACGCGACACATGTTTGTGTGTACGCTATGGGAGAGAGAGAGAGAGAGAGAGAGAGAGAGAGAGAGAGAGAGAGAAATAATAATAATAATAATAAAACTTTATTTCCACTAAACAGTGGGTATTCTTATACATTATACAGTAGTACAGCATACAGTATGAAAGTTCTATACACAATATAATACAAGTTGATACATATGGTGGAGAATAGTGACAGAGAGGTAAATGGTTTAAAAGGTGTGGAGACACTTAGGTTAAAAATAGATCAATTAAGGGATTTAGGAACGAAGGCAGTGGGAAGGATTAAGACAGATGGGATTGTAAGATTAGGGAGTTTGAGCAATAGGGTAGAATGTTTCCCAATGCACCTGGGAGGAGGAGGAGGAGAGAGAGAGAGAGAGAGAGAGAGTCAAGCAGTTACGGTACGGTAGGTTACATTTCCGTATGCTCTCAATAAAATAGCATAGCAATTATCAACGGCTAATTATTATACAGGTGTTGATGGTGGGGGTCTATATTTATAGGAGGTGTTGGTGGTGGAGGTATAGCGGGTGTTGTTGATGGGGGTGTTGTTGGGGGTAGGGGTATAGGGGGTGTTGGTGGCAGGGGTATAGGGGGTATTAGAAAAACGGAGATCACAAGAGGGAAACAGTGTCAAGGTCATCGCTGATGGAGAGGTCAGCTCGGAAACGTGGCAACAGTGCAGGGAGGGGCTGACTCCACCAAAACCCTACGTTTAGATTTGTCAGACTATAGTATAGGTGAGGTTAGGCTAGATTAGGTTAGATCATTTATGGTAGGTTAGGCTGTTAAAGTTCAGATAAGATTAATGAAATGGCGTAGAGTTATTGAGTAGCCCTGGTCTGTCTAGGTGAGTAGACCCATCAACCACAGGCAAGCATCCCCCTTTGCAGGGCTGTCACGTGCGGAGAACCAATGTTCCCATTCAGCTGACAACGTTTTGCCACAGTGGGGCGCTGGGCAGAGTGTGGAGATTTACTTTCCAGGATGGATGCCGCATTTGCGTCTCTCCACACATTTAACAGGGACGGCATAGTACCATCATCCTGTAATTTGGTTACATGGTTACCACCCAGCTTTGTAAATGGTTTCACGGGCTGCAGGAAACCATTAGGCTTATCACACATTGTAGAGCCACCTGAAGTGGGAAGAAGAGGAATAAAAGTGGCAGGAAAGATAGAAGAAATGGGAAGAGAGGAGGACAGTCACAGAAAAAGAATGATAAAAGTGAAGGTAACAGTAGGCAGCCCTACATCAAGTGAGTGAATGATGGTCGCTGCCACGTACCACCTCGGCGTAGGGATATAAATGCAACTATGACAACAAATACAGCCGCAAAATTAGCCTACTTAACCCCAAATTACCCCAAAACACTAGCGGTGGGATGTACACTACTTGTCAAAAGCTGTGGAATTATGAGTAATAATACGTAGTGGGTGTCACATTAACTTACGTAGCTTCCACACAGTAAACCCTTTCAAACCGAGGACGTTATGTATTTTATATTGTGAGATGCAATTCAGTACATTTTGCATAAGGGTAAGTGCTTATAAGTGATCCAGTGCATTTCGAGAGAGAAAAATTATAGCAAGTTTGGTCATACCTGGTAGATTTGCTTCCCTCTTTAGCCTGTTACCTGCTATTTGGCCATGTGGAGAGGGTGGAGAGTGAGAGACTAACGAGGAGAGTATGTTAATGATGTGGAGGGGAGAAGGGGGAGACCGAAGATGAGATGGAGGGATGGAGTGGAGAGGTACATGAGAGAGGGAGTGTGAGCTGGGGGAAGGGCAACGTAATGGCAGGGGACAGGGCGACGTGGAGACGATTTGTTTGTGGCCACCCCATGCGGCTATAGTAGGTTGATAGATAGACATGTTATTTAAGGCCGAATAATCTAATACTACAGTCATACATTTTTTTCTGAGGTTACAAATTTTACTCCCAGTATCCGGTAACAGCTCAGTTTTTTATATGAAGAAATTTCCTGTCTGTTGAGAGTAAACTAACTATAATTTCCATATCATTAACACTCAAACTCCTATGACTCATTCGGTAAAGTAAAATCGTTTGGCGCTTGATGGAATCTAGAGTTGCCCCGATTATATTGGGGTTGGTGGTGAAAGTATTACCAGACTCCTTTCACTTATTCTCAGCTGACTGTAATCGTCTGCCGTTAGCTAAAATAGAGTACTAGAGTTTCCCCCATCATGTGACGATTAGCTCTGTTAAGGAAATATGTTTTCTTCGTTTTTTCGGTGTAATAGTCACTCATTTGACCGCGAATTTTGAAGCGTTTGATAGCTGTGTGAGTGGAAACAGTACGGATGGGCAGTGCAGTGCAGACTTATGCTCAGAGAGGTTTATGAAAGTTGAATTTTTCTTGCTACCTCCATGGTATTTTAGTCAGCATTCGAGAGGCATTTATAACTGAAGGGGCTAGAGATAAGATTATAACCTTCACTCTGAGAGGAGTAGGCTAAACTGGAATGAGTAAAAATAGATTGAATTATTGTCATCCATGAATGTGTTGGATAGGTTAAGCATTATCGGTACTTCTAGAAATAAGTGGTGTAAGCAACTCTCGTGGAATGCGTGGCCATGTACGGTACCTGTCGACTGCAGGCGAGATATTATTGCAGGCAGGCTTTTTTTTTTTTTTCCCCCTCAAGTCGTATTAACCTCCAAGAATATGATCCGCACTAGGCGTTGTTTCATGGCCTCCCGTGTACGTCTGGGCAAACAGTGACAGGGAGTAAACAGACTAGCTGTTGAGAATCGAACTCGGGTTCCTCCAGTTCCGAGCTTGACATGCTAACCAATTCACCACCGGCGGTATAATTCGGCTGGAGCTTTTATATCGGGCGAGGCTTAATATCTCTTTTGTCCCGCCTCGGATATCAAGCCAATTATTTCCGAAATTGGTTGATTAAATATGCATCTGCTTTTGTCCAGTAATAAGTTTTTTTTTTTTTTTTAATCTTGTCTGCGGAGTCAAAGCTTTGTGCCGGGATAATAGATAATTTGCATTTGATCTGGACTTGTAGCAGCCAGGGAGCTTTGCCGATATATAAAAGAGTGTTTCATTAACCTCTTCAGTTCAGTGCCTTTGATGTTCTGTTTTTGCCACCAGACGATTTTATTGAGCTTAGGAGAGACTTTTCCAACTGAAGGGGATTTGTGTAGCCTTCATCAAACCCTTCAGGACAGGACGTTGGCTTAGAAACACAAATGAAGTATGTCTTGGTTGTGTTACATTCATCGATACAACAAATTTAGATTACCTTAGTGTAGCAGCCGTGGCTCAGTGGGTTAGAGCGCTCCGCTCTGATCGAAGGGTCGGAGGATCGAATCCACCCAAGGGTCATTGGTAGACATCAGGAAGGGCATCCGGTCATAAAATGCTACACGCTCCATTCCAAAAGTCCTCTACCCAGGGGCAACGCCTTAGCCCTTCAGGGATACCTGGCGTAAAACCAAATTATTTTTTTTTTATTTTTATTTTTTTTCCGAGAACTTTTATGAAACAGAAAATTAGAGTCCGGTACAGAATTTCCTCAATACGTTGACCTAGATCTTATTTTCTATTGAACAACAACTTATAAGACAGGTGTACAATTTCTCCTCCGTACAGAAGAAAAAATATCGATTACAGTACTATTTTCTGCAACAAAAAGATTATTAAAAAAAAAAAAAAAAAAATGCCATCTTGCCTTGATACATCAACTTCAATCTCACCTTTTTCCTCAGTACAACAAAAACTTAGGTTAGTTTTCCACGATGCAGCAAAAATTTATATAACTTTTCCATCATAACAAACAAACAAAATGAACTAAACTCTCTGTCCTATTATTTCGACACATCATCATCATCGTCATCGCCTACAGTCAAAGTCCTCACCATCATCATCATCATCACCTACAGTCACTATCCTCACCATTATCATCATCACCTACAGTCTATCGTCATCATCATCAGTCACTCACCTACAGTCACTATTCTTACCATCATCATCACCTACAGTCTATCATCATCATCAGTCACTATTTCTCCCCGACACAGCACAAACTTGGCTCACTCATATTCCCAAGTTGCTTCCAAGGGTACAACGTTGCCTCATTCTCCCTCCCCACAAGCGGTCACTCATACACACTGCTTTAGCCCAACTTGAAATCTCTTGCCCAAATCGCAGCACTGAGGGGATAAAGTTGGCTCAGAAAATGAAGTTCCCTGGTTGGGCATTTGCAGCTTGGGAGTTTTCAGTAGTAGGCTACTATAAAGGATGTTATTGTGGCTAGCGTTGTGGTGGGGGGGTTATGTTTTTGGTTGTGTGTGTTGGAGGTTTTGTCTGTGTGTGTGTGGGTTGGGTGTTTGGGAGGGTTGTGTGTGTGGGGATAGTGTGTGTGTGGGGGGGTTGTGTGTGTGTGGGAGGGATGTGTGTGTGTGGGAGGGATGTGTCTGTGTGGGGATTGTGTGAGTGGAGGGTTTGTGTGTTTGGTGGTGATGATGATGTGTGTGTGTGTGTCTGTCTGTCTGTCTGTCTGTCTGTCTGTCTGTCTGTCCTTTCCTGCCTGCCTATACTTACCACAACCTTTGAAAACCTTGAACTTTTTTTTTTTTGATCAGCTAACCGTATGTGGGTCGAGCGTAGGTATTGAAATTAGGGGTCAGAGGTCAAGGTCAGTGACGGGGTAAAGAATTCCTGGCCAAGTGGGTGGTTGTCTCCCATCTTGGTGTTAATTCTTTTATGTACTGTGCCTCTGTATCTGTCCGTCTTTAGCTCTCACTTCGACTCTCTGTATATCTGTACCGGTCCTGCTTTATCCATTTGTTTGTTTATTATGTATATATTTAAGTATTTATCTGTCTTTTTCTTCTTCGTCTTCTTGTTTCTACTTTTTTCTTTTCTTCCTTTCCTCTTCATTTCTTCCTGTGTTTTTCTTCGTTTCTTCCTGTGTTTGTCTTCGTTTCTTCCTTTCTTTTCTTTTTCCCTTCTTCTTGTCGTCGTCCATCGTTCATCTCATCATTCATCATCAACTTTTATCAACTTATGTGTATCTATCCATCTATCTATCTGTCTATCAGTCTGTCGGCGTCGGTCTGTATCTATCTATCTGCATAGCCTAAATATCCATCAGTCACCATGAGCGCCAGCAAAAATTTGATCTTCAAAAATTAAAACCATCATAATCCTCCTCATAACTCCTCATGACTAGAAGATACAGCAGTCCAGGCCTGATTTACGAGCATTTAACCTTACATCAAAATCTCCAGCCAGGCTAATAATATCTTTTGGCTTAAGTACAGTGGTGTAATGGTCTTCATGGGGATTTAAAAGGTAAAATAATCACCTAAGTCTGAGAGGTCTGGTTGAGAGAAAAAAAAAAAAAAGATGTGTGATAAAGGGATTGCTGGAAATTAAACTGGTGCTAACTCCATTCTTATTTTTATTTATTTATTTTATTTTTTTACATGACAGATCTACAACCCTCTTTCAGCGTAGTTGATGGCCAGGTGTAGTCAGGTTGGAAGATAAATTTGGCTGATAACCAGGGACACTCATTCCTACCTCATAACTAAACTCATCAGATTTCATTTAACCATAACTTATATTCACGGTGTGGGTGTGGCCCAGTTCCGTCAGATGAAAACAGGCAGACAGTGCAAGTGGTTTGCTGCAAGCTTAATAAGAAAATCGTGTCGCGAAACCAAGAATTAAAAAAGAAAATGCTGTGAATTTCAAGGGTTTACGCAGCGTGAGGGAAAGCGAAGAGTGATACAGGGAAGGGAGATGAGAAGAGGAGAATACCCTATGGAGAGGGGAAAATAAATCACAGCCTTAGTAGGGAGCGAGCCAAAGATAAGGAAATAAATAAATTAAAAAGGTTATAAGAGCCTGTGTGTAAAATCAAGCAAAGGTAGCAGATATTAACAAAAAGGAGATACAAAAGGAAATACAGATTGAAAAAATATTGACAGCGGCAGGAGGAAGAGGGCAGTAGAATATATGGGGTAGGTGTGTCATAGAAGCCTGAGAGTTTTAATTATAATCGTGTGGAGATACCAGGAATAAGCTGAACTAAGACAATCGGGGTGAAGGGGAAGGGAGAAAAGAAAATGTAGGCAGCGGCAAGAGAGCGAGGACAAAAAGAGCACAAAGGAAGGGGATGAGGTTTGCTTGGGGCGTCCACACTGCCACCAACACATGTTGACCCCGACAGCCTGAGAATCCCATGCTTTTATTTGGAGTAAGGGAGACTTTTCCAACTCTCGGAGGTAGATAGTCTTCATTAAGCCCTTGAGCACTAGAATCCTTAAATTATTTCAATACGAAGAAGTGAGAATTAATTAGTCACTGATAAAGTCTTCATTACTTCATTCAGATGTAATTAAAGCTTATATTAACCCCTAAACACTAGTCCTGTCCTCAGTTAAATCGATAGAACGACGTAAGAATTAAAAAAAAAAAGTCTGATAAAGCCTTCATTAACCCATCCAGCAGTGAGTCCTTCCCTAAGCTGAATAAAATTGATAGGAAAAGCAAGAATAAACTTTAAAAATACGTCACCTGGGTAAAGGGATGAACTTCTGATCACAATGCAGACACTAACTGTATGTATAAGAGCCAACTCTAGACAGGTACCTTCATTTAGATAGTTCCTCCGTTAAACTCTAGCTCGTAAATGATGTTCTCTTTGACGTAGGCCAGTGGACGGTGAGGGCCACATAACACTAACATTATGAGTAAAAAAATTCCAATCGTATAGGCCGGTATTAAATTTGAAAGGGCAGCTTGTGTGATAATGCCATGTACCAGACACTCATTTACTGTCTTGTACCCTGTGTTTAGCCCTGACAGTGAGAGCCTCGTATGTCAAATTGGCTGCCTAGAGCGTAATACTGTAGACTGGCGGCCCGTCCTCCTACTCTTTCGATCGGACAGTTTGCGTCTTAAGTGTGTGACTCCGACTTCAGATTGACGTGGACCTGACAGTCACTTGTTCATTTAGGGCACAAGAATAGATTTCACGGCACACAAGGGAGGCGACAACCCTTTTGATTGTTGCTTAGTCAGGCAGGATATCATTAGGTTTCGTCTAGAAATTGGAGTTTGTTTTATGAAGTTATTGGGTTTTGTCAGAAATTGGAGTTCGTGTTATGAAGTTTTTGTATTTTGTCAAGAAATTCGAGTTCGTGTTGTTAAGTTACCGGATTTGTCAGAAATTGAGGTACTGGATTTTGTCAGAAAGTGGAGTTCGTGTTATGAAGTAGAGTCGATGTCAGTGGTTCCTTTCCTCGTATGGTATTTTGACCTACTCGTGATTATTGGTGGTTGATTGAGCTAGATATTTTCAGGCTTTGGTATAATTTTGAGACAGTGTAAACTAAAAAATGGTCACCACTCTCCTAATCGTTTACTTAATCGCACCGCTTTCTTGAAAAAAAAAATAATGATAATAATAGTGGTAGTAGTAATAGTAGTACCGTAGTAGTAGTAAGAAGAAGAAGAAAAAGAATCCGCGTATCAGAATCTTCTTTGGAACACTGTCATATTTATCTTGGAGGAAGAGTAATAACCAGATTATACCTATCCTCATGTTAGCCAGGTGCAAAATATTGTAGGTGTTTGTAATGAGAAGTTAATATGAAGGTCGAAGTTGTGTGTGTGTGTGTGAGAGAGAGAGAGAGAGAGTACATATAAATAGAAAGCAGGTACCGGTAATTCGTTGCAAAGAATTTATTGCCCGCCTCCGCTGGATTTGAACCCATCTTCAGGGTACAGAATGCGAAAGCGTTGACCACTGAGGCACCGCGGATCCTCCATGACCATAAACAAGCACATGGACAGAGTAATTCCAGGCTGATTACAGCCGCATCATGAGAGAGAGAGAGAGAGAGAGAGAGAGAGAGAGAGAGAGAGAGAGAGAGATGGGCTTCCTGATAATGAAGGTATATTTTTAGCAACGTCAGCGCAGAAACTATATTATGCAAATTAATGATAATCAAATTGAGTCGGATAGAAAGTTGTGTCACGGGATTAATGTTGTACCTACATTATAAATTTTGGAGGTGTAGCTAGTGTAATTTTAGTCCGGGAGGTGTTTGGGATATTATTATTATTATTATTATTATTATTATTATTATTATTGTTTTATTTTTATTTTTATTAGTAATGCATACAAAAAGGAGGAGCCCAAGGATGAGGTCCAGCAAACGTTTTCCCGTTTCATCCGTATGCTGGTAATTATTAAGGTGCTAAAAAGATTCCTAAACGTGTGAGAATACAGTCCTTGCCCTTGTCTCGTCTACCTTGCCCTCCATCCTTCATAAAAAACAGTAATTTCGTCACAAGTTGGGATATGACTTTCTGGTTATGCTCTTCTCATCGAATGTTTTGTGCTCTGAGTTGGATTGTTTTTACTTAACGGAACTGGGCCAATACTATAATGGATACTGTTTATGATTACAAGAAATTCACCAATAGTTATGGGGTAAGGTTGAGTCTCCTTGGTTACTAACAAATCGACCTTTCAGTTTAACTACAATTTACAGTCAGCTGTCTAAAAGGCGTTTGGGATCGAAAAGACGTGCCTGATAATCACTGAATTACTCATAATCTGGTATAGTCCAGTTATTTTAAGTTGACAAGCTGAGTCACGACCCCATGTTAGATGCTGAGCTATAGTCCAGTTATTTTAAGTTGGCAAAACTGAGTCACGCCCACTAATTGAATCCAGAACCGTGATTGGGTGATTCGAGATTGACAGTGGCACTAAAAGTTGTGTTACAGGGAAGTGGTGAAGATCTGCAGCATTACCTTTCGTGCTTTGCTGTCAGTCTGTCAGCTTCAGAGGAGGTGAAGCATCATCGTCAGGAAAATTAAACGGACCAGAATAAGTGAAGGATACTTGTTAAGTAGCAAGTGTTGGCTTCTGATAAGTGAACTGTGTTGGTGAGGGGCAAGAGGACGGGGAAGGCGGCCGTATTCTAGGTGATATAGGAAGCTTTGTAGCGCCTCGTTAGCCTTAATGAAATATTCGGCGTATATACACCTAAACATTCTCGTGTATGCTACTTGTATCGTTTTTATACGAACATAGTTTGCACCAGCAACATAAAGGAGAACACTGAAGTGCAATATGCAGAATAAATCGCCAAGTAAGAGGCGTTTCGAAATTTCCAGTAGCTTAGAATAGAAATATTGCTGCTTCAGTGGCCACCTCACTGACCTTCATCGGCCTTGAATAAATTAGAGCAAACTTGGCCATTTCCTTTGGCAGGTGACGAAGACAGCAGATCTGACGATGGACGCGGCCTTAAACTTTGAAAGTAAGCATGAATAATGGCTCCACTGTTTCCTGGTAAGCATTAAGAGAACTTATTTGAAGGTAAACCTCTCGAGGTGGCGTATTCGCTTGTGTATATATATATATATATATAATCATCATCCGGACCTCCTTTGCCACCCAAGGGCAGGGTGAAGAGTAGCAATGTCCAGACAGCACAAACTTGCCCAATCCAAATAGGCCACACTTCCATTCACTCATCATTCAAGCCCCCGGAATCCTGGCTCAACCAGATACGCCAAAAACTTTCACCACATTCTGCAGCTTCATTCAAACGTATCCGATTGACTCAATCCGGACGCTGCCATGCTCACAAGGGGTGCCAAAATCCCTGATCATACACTTCTCACAACACTCATCCAGCCAACTCGATCTCTTGTCAGTTCCTTAGCCTCACCGACTTCCAAACCTCTCTTCCTCACACACTCATCCACCATATCTCTCCACCTTCTCCTTGGCCTACCTCGCCTCCTCCCTCCTTCAAATTCTCTCAGGTATACCTTTTTCACCCCACTATTGTTATCCATTCTTTCCACATGACCATACCATCTCAGGACACTCTCTTCGATTCTGGTGTCCACCGACTTCCTCACTCCACACCTTTCACGTATCACATTATTTCGTATGCTGTCCACCCTCTGTACTCCACATACATTCCTTAGCAGTCCCATGTCCACTGCTCTTACTCTTGACTTTTCATTTTCATGCCACACCATAGTCTCACACCCATATGTTAGAGTTGGCACTAACACTCCCTCATGTAAGCCTCGTGCAGCTGCAACACTCAAGCCTCTGTTTCTTATCAAGGCCTTCATTGCACCAGCTACTTTTCTTCCTTGTGTCACTCTACTTTCCACTTCTTTTGCACATTTTCCTCTCATTTCTATCACTGTAACCAAGTATTTGAACTCTATCACCAATTCCAGTCTCTCTCCATTCACTGTGACATCACACTGGGAGTCACCTTCTCTCTCAATAACCATCACTTTTCTCTGCATTTACTTTCAAGGCACGACGCTCACAGACATCAACAGAACTCTGCACTAGCCTACCAAGTTCTTGTCCGGTACTTTCAAGCAGTACTGCATCGTCAGCATACAACAAATTTGAGATATTTCATCTATCACCATTCATTACCAATGCCATCCCTCTCTCCATTACTTGTGTTTTTACTTCTCTCATCACCCTATCCATGTATATATTGAACAATCATGGGGACATCACACAGCCTTGTCGCACGCTCACACCGATCTCTTAGATGCCCTTTAACTCTTACACATGCTTCGCTATCATCATAAAAACCCTTGACAGCACCTAGCAGCTTAGCATCTACACCATACATGCGCAAAACATTCCACAATCCCTCTCTGTCTACTTTGTGGTACGCTTTTTCCAGATCCATGAATGCCATAAGCACCTTATGGTCCATCTCACAAGCCTTCTGTGCTATCTGTCTCACTGCAAATACTTGATCCACACATCCTCTGCCACTCCTAAAGCCACCCTGTTCATCACTCACTAAGACTTCTGATATCTCCCTTACTTTCTTTATAATAATTCTTCTATATACCTCCCCTACCACACTCAGTAAACTTATGCCACGATAATTCTTGCACTCACTTCGCTCACCTTTATTTTTGTCCAAGGGTACAATCACAGCCTTTTTCCACTCTGAAGGCACAGTTTCACTCATCGATGCCTTCTTACACATCTCCAACAAGCACTTCATTCCACTCTCTCCACTACATTTAAGCAGCTTTGCATACACTTCATCAACCCCAGCTGCTTTCCCATTTTTCAGCCGTTTCACAGCGCTCTTCACCTGTGCGAGTGTCACGTCTCCTGGCACTGCATTCCTTCTCTGCACACCCCCAAAACCAATCATGTTTACTGCCGCTCTGCTCTCACTATTCCCATTCATCAGGCTTTCAAAATATTCTTTCCATCTGGTCCTTACTTCATCTCCATGGGTTAGTAACCTACCACCTGCATCCTTCACACTATCACATTTCTTTCCGCCATCACATCTACATTTCCGCACTTCTTTCCAGAATAACTTCCTATTTTCAGAGTAGTTCACATTCATTTTTCTTCCCAGATCATCATTTACCTCCTTCTTTTTCCTCTTCACTAGTCTCATTACGTGCTTCTTGCTCTTGATATACTCAGTTCTTATTTCAAATGATCCCCTATCTTGTAACCACTTTTCCTCCAAGGCTCTCTTAACCTCCTCATCCCACCATGCCCTACCCTTCTTTTTTGTTGATACTCTTGCCACACCACACACCTCTTTAGCATTCCTAACTAAGCAATCCTTATGTGCATTCCACAGGCTGTCCAGATCCAATTCATTCCAGTTCATTGATTCTAACTCGTCCTTTACTTTGGTCCTGTACTCATCTGCCAGTTCTTTGATCCTCAGCCTCTCAACTTCAGTTTTTCACCTTGACTGCTCTTCTCTCTCTTGATCCACCTCACTCCTCTCAGCTTGATCTTGCATACCACAATCATATGATCTGACAGACTTCCACATCGTCCTCTCACAGCCCTCGTATCAACAACCATTCCCATCATCGACCTCTCTACGAGCAAGTAATCAATCAGGCTTCTTTCAGCACGATCCCCGTTTCCTCTATACCACGAATATTTATGTGCATCTTTGTGTTTGAAACACGAATTACAAATGCACAACCTCCTCTCCTGACACATTTCCTTTAGTCGATTCCCATTATCATTTTCTCCTGGTACTCCATAACAACCCATTATGTCATCCTCAGGACCAGTGCCTACTCTTCCGTTCATATCCCCCATCACGATCACTTTATAGCTCCTGGGCATTTCTCCCTCTACTTCACCCGACTCATTCCAAAACCTGTCTCCTGTCCTCACACGGTGCATAAGCTACAATCACCGCCACTTTCACCTTCTCAAACTTGAACTTGACATACATACACCTCGAGCTGACACGTTTGTAGTCTCTCAATCCACTCTGCCACACCTCATTCATCAACAAAGCAACTCCTCCCTTACATCTTCCTCACCCATTCATTCCCTATCTTACACATTTCACACCCTCCCACTACAACACTTCACACTCTTTCATCTTCCTTTCACACAATGCCATCACAGCATATCTCGCACTCTTGAACACATTCACCACTTCCACCCTCTTGCTCTCCTCATTCACACCTCTCACATTCCACATGGCCACGCGAGTCTGCCCATTTGGCTGGGGCCCTGGGCAGGTATTGGGCCCTCCGAGGCTCTCTGAAGCGACTGCCATGATTAAGTGATTTTGGATAGGGGAATCTGGGGGACACTTAACCCTGCCAGAAACCCCGGTTATATGGTTACCACCCAGCGTAGTAAATGGTTTCCTGGGTACAGGAAACCATTTGGCTTGTCACTCAGTGTAGAGCTCATATGGCATCACTCAACAGTACATTGAGTGAGTGGATGATGGGCGTCCCTACCTACCACATTATATATATATATATATATATATATATATATATATATATATATATATATATATATATATATATATATATAATGAAATCATTAAATGCAGAGATAAGATGGTGAAGAGAGTTGAAGAATTTTACAAAGAACTGTATGCATCAAAGACTGTAGTACCAATAGCTAACTTTTCAGTTGACACAAGTGAAATACCTGAGGTAACACCAGACGAAGTAAATAATTGACTTAAAAATATGAGAAGAGGGAAGGCTCCGGGAGAAGATGGAATAGTAAGAGATTTACTGTTGGATGCCGGAGTAGAAGTACAAAATAGGCTTGCTTACTTATTTACCTACTGTATAAAACAAGAAAATTCCTAAAACATGGTGTAATGCAATAGTTATTTTACTCAACAAAAAAGGTGACTCAAAAGATCTTAGTAACTATCGACCCATTAGCTTATTATCAGTCATTTACAAACTCTTCACTAAAGTCCTTACGAACAGAATAGCAACAATTTTGGAGGAGAACCAACCTCGTGACCAGGCAGGATTCCGAAGCGGGTATTCGACCATTGATCATCTACATAAAGTGAACCAGCTAATTGAGAAAACTGCAGAATATAATAAACCACCTTGCATAGGTTTTGTTTATTATGAAAAGGCTTTCGACTCAGTGGAGCACATAGCAGTTATAAATTCATTGCGAGAACAAGGAGTGAATGAGAACATTGTAAACCTGCTCGAAAACATACAGTATATAAAGAGGGAACTGCTACAGTTCAATTACATAAGGACTCAGAAAAAATTAAGATTGAGAAGGGCGTGCGTCAGGGAGATACAATTTCACCAAAATTATTTACAGCATGCTTGGAAAGTATTTTCAGAAAGCTAGACTATGAAAACAAAGGAGTGAATATTGATGGAGAAAAGCTAAACCATTTAAGATTTGCAGAGGACATTGTCCTAATCTCAGAAACAGCGGAGGCATTGCAAGAAATGTTAAATGACCTGAACAGAGAAAGTCTGAAAGTAGGACTGAAGATGAACCGAAGTAAAAATAATGTTTAATCCACAAACACCAAAGAGCGTTATCAGAATAAACGATGAAATTCTTGAAGAAGTTAAGGAGTACAACTTTTTGGGACAAATACTAAAATTAACGAAAGATCATGATAGCGAAATAAAAAGACGCATTACAATTGGATGGAAAGCTTTCGGTAAACATAGAGACATTATGAAAAGTAGCTTGCCAGTTTGTATGAAACGAAAAGTATATAACGAATGTATAATTCCAGCTATGACGTATGGTTGTGAGACATGGAAACTGACATAATCGATGGAAAATAAATTAATCCGTTCTCAGAGAGCAATGGAAAGGTTAATGTTGGGAATATCTTTAAGAGACAGGAAAAGATCAACTTGGGTGAGAGAGCAGACTAAAGTCAAAGATATTATAGAAGTTATAAAAGAACAGAAATGGAGGTGGGTAGGCCATTTGGCAAGGATAAGGGATAACCGATGGAATAAGAGGCTGACGGACTGGACACCAAGAGAATGTAAGCGTAGCAGGAAAAGGCCAGACAGGAGATGGAGAGATGAGATAGAGAAATTTGCAGGGAAAACGTGGCAAAGATTGGCTCAGTCAAGAAATTCTTGGAAAAGGTTGGAGGAGGGCTTTGTTCAGCAGTGGACTAATTATGGCTGATGATATATATATATATATATATATATATATATATATATATATATATATATATATATATATATCATCATCATCATCATCATCAGCCGTTTGAGTATCCACTGCAGGACCGACCTATCCCGACCGAAGTCGGGTCGATACAGCCAATGTATTTCTACCAAGTGGCTTAGGCTGTCTGGTAGAGATTGTATGTAGGGTGAGAAGTGCTTGTAAGTGTAATTGTTGTGTTGGAATGGCTTTGGATGTGTGTGTAGTCTGTGAACCAAGTGTAATCGGCCCGTGCAAGCCGACTGGGTGCAAGCATACTTTATAGTAAGCGACACTGGTTCAACCACAGCACCCCTTGTGTACGCCAATGCAGCACGTGGCCGGATGTACACTTCTAAAGTTTTTTACGCTGGCGGGGCGCGAACCCTGGCTCACCCGTGTACGAAACGCACACACTACCACTGTACCACAGAGGCTCCATGTCTATCTATCTATATATATCTGTCTATATCTATATATGTATCTATCTGTATATCTATATCTATCTATCTATCTATCTGTCTCTCTATATATATAAGCTAAAATCATCTAGAGGAATAAAAAATGAAAATCGAAGTCATTGTATGATAATAATGATGATGATGATGATGATAATGATTATTATTAATAAATCAACCCCTGAATGTGCGATCAATCAGATACAACAATCGCAGGCAAGCGATCTTCCCTTCAAGGCCATCCTGTGCAGTGAATCGATATTCCATCGCGATAGACAGCGCCTCTCCACAGCGAGGCACGGGAAAGTGTGGAAGTTTGGTTCCTAAATGGATGTCGCTTTTGCGTCTCCATCCAGTTATGAGCGCACCAGAGTAGACTCCGCACAACCTCGTTAGTTGGTTATATGGTTACCACGCAACGTCAGTTGTATGCTGGTTTACAGGAAACCATAAGGTTTGTCACTCAGTGCAGAATCACTAAATCGAGTGAGTGGATAACTGGCGCCGCCACCAACCACATTTCATTGTAGTGAAAGGGCTGAGCAGCTCTAATTCAGGTTGGGTTGAATCTTTTTTTGCATGCTTGTTTCTGTTGTGACGATCCCTTTGTTGTCATACTTAACCCTTGCAGTGTTGAAAGAACATTTGTGTTATGTCCAGCTTGCGTTAGAGATTTGCATCAGCTAAGAGTGAGTCATAAGGCCTGAGAAAGTTAAATACAGTCATCATTTTTCCTCCCTCAGTGATCGGAGGAACTCTGACATTCAATTTCCTGAGACTCCAAATTATTTTAAGTAACTGAGCATGAGTAGTAGTATCCTTTGAAGTAAATCTCTCGCCATTAACCCTCCTTATCTCTCATCTTAAGAAGGTTAGTGTATGCCAGGTAACTTAAGACGATTTTTGTTAGCTAAGAATGAGCCATAGAAGATTTAGAGGGTTAATACAACCACAAGTAACCCTCTCACTCCTGGAAGAACTCTAGCATTGCATTTCAGGTGACTCCAAGCGATTTTATTCAGGTGATTGAGTCATAGGAGCCTGAGAGTTAATTGGCTCTGGTTGTTGCAGTGGTTCTTCAGTCCTTGCCTAGTGGAGGTGCGCCTTGTTTACTTACATTGTTTACTTGTTTACTGTGTTCAAGTGTTTTCTCAGCCCTTGCGGCTGCACTGGATTCCTTGTTTCGTTGTGGCCCAGATTCCCGCTGCGGTGATCCTCGCTTGTTTGCTTTGTGCTCTGCTGTTTGGTTTGCCGCAGTACAACTCTTTGGATCTTGACTTTAGAGAGGTTGATCTGTTGTTTGGCGTTCTGGCTGATACTCATGGAAAACAAATCGAGAGGCAACAGTCCAGAAAGCAGTATTCAGGGTTGTCCGTATATTTCTCTCTCTCTTTGCCTCTTACATGACGAATTCTTGTTTGTTGAAAGGCTCAGTTAGCGATAACAGTGTCTACCCTGCATCATTTTCCGCTTCCCTTGACGTTTATCGTATTTTATGATGTTTACATTTTTGCCTCCATTTTTCTACTGGTTTAGTAGTAGTTTCATGAAGCAGGAAAAATATATGTTTTCTCTCTCCATCCGACTGAATAGCCCCGACCAAGAAAAAAAGAATGGACCACTGTTGCAAGTGCTATTTAATCGAGTATTAAGTTGTTGCATTGATATCGTCTTTTATTTTGAGATTTATTTTACTGCATAAATGAAGAGTTTTGCAAATCAGTAAAATCGGGCTGAGGTGGCCAGATGCTAGTATGACGGATCGATGTGGGTCATAGGTCATCAGAAATATAAATTTTCCCCTAAAAATAATAATCTGTTGCCGATATATACATCCTCTACCATTTCAAATCCCTTGCTGTTCTGTCCTAGGTGTCCCCGTCCCAGCCGTCTTCGTCCTAGCAGTCCCCATCCCAGCCGTCTTCGTCCTAGCAGTCCCCATCCCAGCTGTCTATATCCTACCTGCCCCGTCCTAGCTGTCCCCGTCCTAGCCGTCTCCCTAATAGCCATTCAAAGAGGCGCACAATTAAGCCGTAGAGGACGATGATGTGTGCAAACCCTCAATTTTATGTGTGTATTTATTGAACAGGTGTGAAGATTTGTTAGGGTTTCCTCTCACCTCACGTTACGGAGCTCACTCTCACCTCTTCCCTAGCGATTTATTCTTTGGATATTGCTGGTTAATATATTTCTGTGTTGCGATATTAGATTTTTATAACACACAAGAGACAGTGAGGTGTAATAAACGAAATATATCGCCTGAGAAGAGGTGTTAGGGAGCTTTCTTAACCGACGAGAATAGGGGCTCAGAACACCGCAGATCTTATCGTGGGTATAAACTGTGTACTGCTTATCGTTGTAGTTCATTCTCACCACCACCAGACGATTTTACGAGAGAGACTTCGAACTGACTTAAATAAATCCTTTGCGAGATGGTGAGGGGAGGTGCATGATGGGAGGAGCCACCTTCTCGAGGGGTGATCAAGCAGGTTTTCTTATTCAGTTCTATATAGTTGTTTTGTGGGTAATTTTATCGTTGAAATGTGTGACTTGTACGGAGGAGCTTTATAATTTTTTCACTTTTATATCTTTCTGTGTTATCTGTTTACTTTGTCATTTATTTTTACGCCCTTGTTTTTATCTGTTTCTTTATTGTTATGTTTAATTTTCACACCCATGTTTTGTCTGTATTTTAAGTTATTTTTTTTTACACTTGTTTCTGTTTCGTTGTTTCTTTGCGATGGTAATGACCTTTAATGTTACACCGGCGGGATTTTGAACCGGTAGTCAGGCCGATGGTCAGGCAGGTAAGCTAGAACACCTTGAAACTCACCTGAAGACTGGCGATTATTGAACGTGAGCCTGTGTGGTGATTGACAAGAATCCTCATTTCGTTTCGGCGCTCATTTCACTAGTCTCATTTCACGTAGGTAATCACTGCCTCTGCCATTTCTCCACGTTGACCTCTTGGTGTGGTTTATTTTTGTTTCAACCTGACGATTTGGTGTCTGTTTTGTGGGTTTATCTTCCTTCCACCCGACGATTTTTTAGTGATTTTTTTTCAAACGGATTTTCAGATGTAGCCTTTATTATACCCCCCCCCCCTCACAGGAAGAGGTGAATCCAAAGTTATATAAAAATTGTTTGGTGGTAACTTGAATACAATGATAATAAAGGCTTTGGATTCAAGGGGCCTGACCACATCACTGCGAGGATTCGTTGGTTTTGTTTATTATGGCCTCCTCCAGACGATTTTATTCATCTTTGAGGGGATCCTTATTAGTGAAGGGGTTGATCTGTGGTGTATCTAATCCCTCCAGTGTCGCTTAACCTGTTCTTTGCTAAGTGAAATAGTATGGTAGTTGTAAAAAAAGAAGAAAGAAAAAAAGAAGGAAAACGAATAGAAAGTAATCATATTGGAAGGTTGTTTTTTCAGCCTGGCACTTTTTTTTTTTTTTTTTTTTTGTGTGTGTGTGTGAACGATTTTATAGACCCAGGATAAAGACTTGTACTGAAGAGAGTTGAAGGCTCCCGTTCGATTCTGCCTCTCCTAAGCCGAATAATACAGTCTAACAGCAGGAAGTAAATAGTCACATCACAGAAAGCAATGGTACCGGGTAAAAGAAAGGAAATACTGACTTATTTCCAGTGAGTCGTGAAATGATCATGTTTGAAGTGTTATAGAGTGCAGCAGGACAGTGTGTGTGTGTGTGTGTGTGTGTGTGTGTGTGTGTGTGTGTGTGAGAGAGAGAGAGAGAGAGAGAGAGAGAGCATTTGCACATTTCTTTTGTGTGCGTTCATGTGTCTGCAGCTGTGTGTTTGAGAGAGGCTTATGCATGTGTGTGTGTGTGTGTGCGTGTGTGTGCTTGTGTGTGTGTGCGTGTGTGTGTGTGTGTGTGTGTGTGTGTGAATTGTGCAGTACACTCACCCAAACTAGTGGTGAATGGCGGTTGCAAGTTTGAGGGTCGAAGTCCTCCACAAACACAGGAGCGAGTTGAGTTGCGTGTGTTTGATCAAAATACAATTCCTCGGAGCTGTCTAATGTGTCGACCAAGTTTGTGTCAAGGACGAGTGGGTTGGCAGAAACTAACAGGTGGGCTTCGACTGACAAACATTTATGGTGAACTGCATGTCGTTAGTGTGATTTGGGTGGCTGGAAGTACAGTACAAAGAAGGGAAGACTAGATTTGGTCTGTTTTCACCTCCGTAGTTAGCTTCTCCTTTCAGTAGTTGGATTTACCTGTTTAGTTATTTTCCTTTCATAGTTGCCTTTACCTGTTATTTTCTTTTCATAGTGGATTTACCCGTTTAGTTATTTTCCTTTTATAGTTGCCTTTATCTGTTATTTTCTTTTCATAGTTGGATTTACCTGTTTAGTTATTTTCGTATCACCTACATAGTTTGATGGAAATTGGTTTCTTTTCACCGTTGTAGTTGGTTTAATTTCACTTCAGTATTTGGATTCACCTTTATATATATATATATATATATATATATATATATATATATATATATATATATTTTACCTCCGTTTGGATTCACCTCAACAGTTGGTTTATTTTCACTTGACTAAGATTTCTAACCTTTGAAGTCCAAGTGTCGTCAGATCTGTGGGTTGTTTTGACCAGTAACCAAGGAGACTCATTTTTGTCCTTTCACCATGGCTTATCGAATTTCATAAAACCACAACTTACATCTTCGAGCGTAGACTAGTTCCGAGGGATAAAAACAGACTATTGGAAAAGATGAGGTAGAATCTTTTCATATGTGTTGCTTGTCTTACGCAAACAAATTTAAGTCATGACAGGGAATTGCAACATTAAATTCGTAAGGCCACATCCTGAATTTTGACCTTCACCCGTGACCTTTACCTTTGATCGAACTGCACGAAGATCGGATCACTTTTCTTCTCCTCCCACACAGTGTACGAGTATGTGCCAAAGGAAGAGGGAAAAGAGAAGGGGTGGGAAAGGGAGACGAGGAGGGACGGTTGGGGAAGGAGGAGTGGGAAGAGAAGGGAGGGGAGAATGAGGACGAAGGGGAGAAGGAAGGATGGGTGGGGTAGGGAAAGGGGAGAAGGAGGATGGGTAGTGGAGGTAGGGGAAGGGAAGGAGGAGGATGGGTAGTTTAAGTATGGAAGGGGAGAAGGAGGATGGGTAGTGGAGGTAGGGGAAGGGGAGAAGAAGGATGGGTAGTGGAGGTAGGGAAAGGGGAAAAAGGGGATGGATAGTGGGGGTACGGGAAGGGGAGAAGGAGGATGGGTAGCGGAAGTAGGGGAAGAGGAGGAGGATGGGTAGTGGATGGAGGTAGGGGAAGGGGAGAAGGAAGGGTGGGTAGTGGAGGTAGGGGGTGTAGTAACAAACAAGGGCAGTGGACCGCGATGTAGCAGTTTGCCGCCTCAGTTCTTTTGTCTGCTGCTGATTGGCCCCATATGGACTCGTTCGCCCTTTGACGTCCGCACCGCCATTCCCGCGTGTAGGGGTTGACTGAAAGGTTAGTTCTCGATGGATTGGCTGAGTGTGGAAGGTGGGGGAGTGGGGTGAGAGGGGAAGGATGAGGGGAGAGTGTGGTACGGAAGAGTGGAGGGGAGAGAGAAGGGAAGGGGAAAAGGGTAAACAAGGAGGAGGGGAGGTGAAAGGGAATGGGGAGGGAGGGGGAAGTGATGGATAGAGGAAAGGGAAAGGGGAGAGTGAGGAAAGAGGAGAGTAGAAGGAGGGGAAAGGGAAAAGGGGAGAGTGAAGGGAGGGGAGAGTTGGGGAAAGAACTGAGTAGAGGGAAGGAGAAGGGGGAGATGAGAGCGAAGCAAGGGGAAAAAGGAGATGAGAGTGTAGCAAAGGGGAAAGAGGGAAAATGAAGGAAAGGGGAAGGGGGAGAATGAAGGAAGGAGGAAAGGGAGGGTGAAAGAAGGGGAAGAAAGGTGAGGAAAAGGGAGAGTGAAAGAAGGGGAAGAGAGGTGAGGGAAAGGGAAAGGGAGAGTGGAGGGGAGGAGAGAGAGAACAAGGGAAGGGGAGAGAGGAGGGAAGGAGAGAGAGTGAGTGAGGGGAGGGGGAGAGAATTGGGCTAAGGGAGCGGAAAGAGTGTATGAGGGGAATTTAGTGCCGAGTAGAGGACGTGAAAGGGCCGACTATTGCGCTGGCTTTCTGTCACACACCTATTTTTATTCCCAGCTCTTTAAAGTTTGTATCACGACATGCAGGATTTTAGCCGTTCTCAGTATTCTTTTTCTCAGCATACTTTTCCTTTTGGTATTCTTAGGGAAGGTATGTTAGTGTATAATAATTAACCACTACAGTATGGGCCACTTTTAACCCCCTCACATCGATGACATTTTTTTTTTTCTCAATTCATTTACCATAGATTAATTAGGTCTTTTATTCTGGCCACGCTAAGTCGATTTTATGTTAAGAACGACCCCTGAGCCGCAGAAAAGAGTGTATAATATTTTTTTTCTCTCAGCCTAGGAAGGACTTCTGGTGGTGGAGAGGTGCATTTAGTCCGTGTCTAACCCCTCCAGTTCGAAGTCTCCCATAAACTGAGTAAAATCGTCTACTGATGGCACAGATAAAATATAAAACGAGCGGGGATGCTCAGAGAGAAGAGTAACACCAGCCCGAACTTTGTCCCTGACCTATGACCTTGCTCCATGACCTGGCCCAGACATTGACCTGTGACCTTGCTCCATGACCTGGCCCAGACATTGACCTGTGACCTTGCTCCATGACCTGGCCCAGACATTGACCTGTGACCTTGCTCCATGACCTTTACTGATGATCTTGACCCATGACCTTGCCCATTTATCGATATGCACTGAAACGGAATCACATCTTTCCATCCCCATACACAATGCATGTTCAGTTTTTTGTTAATTGGATCAGACACTCTTGACATAGCACCGTTCCATGACCTTTGATCTCAGCCCATGACTTGTGACCTTTGATCGATATGCACTTAAAGCCAATCTCATTTTTCCACCCTCAGATGCACTAATATTTGCCTCGTTTGGTTCAGATCGAATTGGACATTAATGAGAAATATCTGTGGTAACATACATACATAGAGATGCTGTCATAAAAAGACTTAGTAACTCCTTCGTAGTTACTTGTAGAGAAGTTATATATATTAGACTTGTGGACGAGCGGTTGTTATACTTTGAGTAGCTTTGTAAGTAGATAATCTTCTTTCCCATTTGTCATTCAATGACAAGGAAAGGTAAAGAATAGTATGGGACTATTTTTATTTGTCTTGGAAATATTAACAAGTCTCTCACACAGAGCGAAGTATAGAGTCCCGCTATCTCTCTCTCTCTCTCTCTCTCTTCCAAGTTGCTAAGCCCTTTCTTTCCACTCCCTGCCGCTTCTATGGCCTCTCTCCTTCTGAGCTCTCTTTCCTAAATTCTGGTGAAACAGGAGTCGTATCACGTGTGTTCCCTGTGGTTGGAAAGTTCTAGAAGCCTGTGCGTGAGTATGTGTGTATGTGTGTGTATGGTCAACAAGGCTTTGTTCACCTGGTGAATTGCTGACAACTAACAGCATCATCTCCTGACTGGCTACTTCGTAATCTGTCGTCAGCTTTTCCTCAGTGTAACTTGCAAGATCATTTCCCATTCCCAGGCTCGCATAGAGCTGTCTATCTCTCTGTTTATCTGTTATGATTTGTAATTATAATATGGAGTCCTAACAATGCAAATTTACACACACACACACACACACACACACACACACACACACACACACACACACACACACACACACACACACACACACACACACACACACACACACACACACACACACACACACACACACACACACACACACTTCTGTAGTGAAAAGTATAACCCCTTCACTACAGTATCATTCTTTTCTGATGGAACTGCCAGACGATGTAATTTAGCGATATTTAGTCAGGTCCAGGAAAGAAGACCGTATCTAGTCTCCCCAGTTCAAAAAGTAATCTCAAAGCTGAATATAATCGTCTTGAAATAACACGAATGAAATATGAAAAATAAACGTTGTGGCTGTGAATGGGAGAAACCGTAGTGTGTAATATCTTGAACAGTCCTCATTGTGCTTTACTGAAGGCTTTACTTTATGCATGTTTTTCGAAGTCTCCAAAGTTTAATTAATCGTCTGAAGTAAGTACCAATAAAATATAATAAAGGACATTCTCGTATTAGAAGGAATAAGAAAAATTGTATGAACAGTATTATCGCTCCATATTTGATCGAAAAATAATGAAACTTTTACAAAATATATACTCTGGAAAGTAGGTTGGATTTCAGTACGGTACGGTATGATATTGCTGGATCGTGAAAAATCATTGTTCACTTTCCTGTTATTTATCGTAACGGTATGGGTCTCTGTTGATGTCCATAGTTGTGCATACAGCTAGTAAAACCTGTGAACCGTTGGTATTGCAGATTATTTCAACGTCACTGACAGACATATATATACTGGGTCTTTTTTATCCTTTGTTGTGAGAGAAGTGAACATTTATCCTACTTTGAGTGAAGCTGAATTAAATAGTGTGCCATTAACTGAAATAAAACGCCTGAAACGAGGTGAATGGTAGAGAGTAAGTAGAAGCAGTATATAATAGCTTTCAGGCTCTTATGACTTACCTGAATAAAATCGCCTGGCCTAAGTTTCAACCAAGATTTGTTCCAACCATGAAACGGTAAACGAAACTTGCACATCAGTTCAGCAGGTATTCTTAGAGGCGTGTTACGATTTTTCTCCCCTGTTGTAGTGAGAAGTTAAATGTTATCCCTATATGACTTGGATACAGGTGATAAAAGATAGCCTAGAGGGTGGGGAGCCAGAAGAGCAGCGGAAAAAAATGTTGAATAATGTGACAGAATTCATTAAATTTTTTATTGGACAGCACTGCATCCCAATTAGCGAGAAAGTCAAAGAACTATAAAAAACGAAAATTGCAGCACCCTTCAAAGAGAGAGAGGGGGGATGGGGGAAGAGAAAAAAATATATTTACTTTGATATGTACAAGTAATAAAACAGTACATTTATTTTTACATGTAATTATCAGATCATATTTATCGATGATGTTAATTCCTTCAGTTCCATGACATATTCTGCATAATTTTCTTTTTGTCTCTAAAGGATTTTACATAGTTCATGGGACACTTTTTAAAACTGTGTGGCTTAGATATTGCCTTCATTACCCCTTCACTATAAAAGGGTCAGGGTGAATAAAACCGTCTGAAGGTGACAAGAATGAAAAATGCAATGGCTTTTATTCAATATGAGACATTTTTTTTTTTTTTACTTTGTGAGATATCGCCTCCATTATCCCTTCACTACGAAAAAGTCTTCTTCAAGGTAAAGAAACACCTATCAAGGTGGCAAGAATAAATCAATAGAATACGTCACTAGCGTCAAAGGGATTATTACTTTTAGATTCAGGAACAGAAATAACAGGGATTCTGACAGGAGGTTTCTCAGACGACACTTCAGATCTGTGTGAGGGAATTTACTCGTGTTCTTACCTTAGTCACGTAAGGGAAAACAAACCTCCATTTTTGTGTGAAGGACATAAGTCATATATCTAAAATAAAGTCACATGGGAAGACAAGCCTCCAAATTTGTGTGAACGACATGAGCCATATCCCCAAAATTAAATCACATAAAGGAAAACAAGCCTCCAAATTTGTGTGAGGGACATTAGCCATATACCTTAAATCACGTAGGGGAAAAACAAACCTCCAGTATTGTGTGAAGGTCATGTAGCCATATCCCTAAAGTCAAATATCCCTAAAATCAAATGATGTTGGGGGAAGAAAAGCCTCCAGTTTTGACGGCAATTTCCAAAACACATGGTAAAGTTACGTGTCTGGCCTCTTTATGTCATTACTAACTGCACTTTTATGTGGGATGCAGGCTGAACATATCTAATAACTACAGAGAAAGCAATATAAAGTGTTACGTATGTAGTATTAGATTTATTTTTCTTTGTCTTGTGTTAGAAGTTGGGGCCGTGTCTTCCACTTTGCAGTTCATGTTATAACCCCTTTTCTCCAAGGACGTACTTAAAATTTTCTTCATTGCTTCCTCCAGACGATTTTATTCAGCTTTGGAGAGACTTTTTAAACAGGGAAAGTTACAGAGAGCCTTCATTAACCCTTTCACTACTGGAGATCGTTTTTTAAATGCAAGGAAGAGGGAACCAAAGGCCACAAGCCCGTAAGACTCTTCCCTCCAAGAAAAAGCAAAAACAAGATAATAGAGAGCCAAATTGAATCTCTATTAATTTGAATGTAATCGTTGGTAATGGCAAGAATGGAATACTGTATATTAAAGAATGGAATCAATAAAAGAATGGAAAATATCACAATGCGTCATCGGTTTGAGGGGGCTAAGCGTACGATCAGTCTTCCAGCCGATCTTCCCTTGGCCAGACTGGAATAGACTCTTGTTTCTTGAGGAGGTGGACCACGGGAATTAGCAACTTTGGCGCTGAGATTCACAAAGACGGCCAATAATCTGTCATAACTGTGATTGATTTTTTGCAGGAACGGCGGCAAGGAGAGGGTAGTATCCTTTCCATGTCTTCCTAAAAAATCTCAGACATATAATTGATTTTAAGCTCATTTGTTAATCCAGGGCCAGGTTCGTATTGTATGATGTATTATTAGCAGCAAAGCGTCCTGTGATTAAAGTTTTAGGTATCCACACTTAAAATAGAGGACCTTTTTTAGAACGAACAGACTTGCTTGGTATTTTGGTTTTCCAGTGATGTGCCTAATGTCCGCTGAAGCTTTAATAATTTCAGACATAAGCCAGTTTTTTGTTTCTCAGTTTGGCAACGTACTGTTTTTTTTTTCAGCAGTCTAGTGACGTCTGCTACTTTTCCATAGCTAAGCCCTCCAGTGATGTGCGTAGGTTTGCCGTAGCTTTAAAAATTTCTGCGTTACTTCAGTGCTGCTCCTCAGTTTAGTGGAATTAAGCTTCAACAATATAGTGGTAAAAATTTGGCAAAAGTCAATTAACTAACACCTATTAGTTTTCCATATTATTCTCAACAGTGTGCGTCGATGAACTGTAGCTTTAATAGTTGAGGGAGAGAGAGTTGTGATGCAGTGCTGTTACCGTATTGTATATCTAATAGTTTCGTCTACGACATGCCTTTGTTGGCTTTCCGATATCCCGTGGCTGTATATATAATTTTACTCCCGTTACTTTCAGACGATTTTAATCAGCATGGGAGAGATTTTCGAGCTGAAAGGGTTAGATACAGCTTTTATTAACCCATTCACAACGATATCTTTCCCCGGTTTCAAGAACTCGCATAGTGATTGCTTGAGTAAAAAGATACGTCGTCATGCTGAAGGGGTTACGAATGACTGAAATTTTACCCAGTAGGAGAGGGAAGGGAATGCTGCTTTGTTTGGTCAAGGCTAATCCGATTGTGGTCCAGCTTGATCCAGATTAAGTAGAAGGGCAGAGGGTTAGGCAAGACTGACGGAAAAGGTTCAATCAAACGTTAAGGTCACAAAGTAGTTAAATGTTCGATCCTGAACTGCTGTAGGACGCGAGTGATGCACTTTTTCCGATGTTCCTCCATGTTCTTCATTTAGTTTCCTTCCTTCTTTAGTTACTCACTTTCATACTTTCTTACTTTCTGATGCACTCTGATGCTTTTCCATGTTCTTCATTTACTTTCCTTCCTTCTTTCCTTCCTTCCTTCCATCGTCACTTACTTTCACACTTAGTTTTTCCTTTCTACCTTGCTTCTTTCCTTTGCTTGTATCTTTCGCGTTCTCCTGGTAGGTCCGGAAGTTTGTAAGGCAGTCCTGACTTGTAATCGGCTTCTACTAATTGCCTACATGTACTCACTCTTGCTTGCTCCTAATTTTGCCTCAAGGTCCGCAGTTGACCTGATTTTTTACCAGGAGAACACACACACACACACACACACACACAGAAATTCATTGTCTTCCACCGTTTCCTTGCTGAGTTGCCAATCTCCTCACTCACTCACTCAGCGCATTCTTCACTCTCCTTCACTGTGAGATAAGAAGTCCAGAACACACACACACACACACACACACACACACACACACACACACACACACACACACACACACACACACACACACACACACACACACACACACACACACACACACACACACACACACACACACACACACACACACACACACACACACACACACACACACACACACACACACACACACACACACACACACACACACACCTCAGATCACTGCTCACGTCCACTCCCACACCCACTACACCCGTACCCCACACACTGCACATATACGCATCCCTTTACTTACTCTCACACACACAACCTCTCATAATCAACCCTACACACACACAGCACCCACGCCCACACACATACCCATACTAACTTCCAACGAACATAGCACCCACACCCACACCGACACTCACTCCAACACCCACACTAACCTCCTCCACACAAAACACCCACACTCACCCCTCCACACAAAAAAACCCTCACCAACACCCTCGGAGATCTACACCCTTCCACAAAGCAAAATTAAGAGACTCATACCTTTCCATAGTACTCGTACTTAACAAGTTGCAGAGACTCATCACTCACCCACCAGGCACCTCACTCACTCTCCCTCACCCTGGAATAAGAATGAACTCAGGGTCCATCAATAATGGTGTATTCTTCGGCCAAGGTCATTAATTATCTGGTTCCTGACTTGTTTTTGCAACCCCCTCACTTAACCCTTTCGCAACCGTGGTCAGACTTCAGTAAGTTATTCAGACAAAATCCTGGGTATTTTTCATTTATTAGAGGGGAGTTCTTACAGTCAGAGGATTTATTAAGGTAATTTTCAACCCCCTGGCTACTAGACTTCGCTCAGCTGATAAAAATCCTCCTGCAGATGCCTAAGTAAAAAAAAAAAGCGTTCAAATAAAGAGTTAAGGTAGGAACTCATCGACCCTAGTGTTTTATATTTCTGAAATAATTTCTATGCATCTTTCTCTTCTCATCCTTTTCTTTCCTTCTTTCTCGTCCATTCTTCATCTTTCTGTCGCTTCTTGTTTTTCTTTTTTTCTCCTCCCATCCTTCTCTTTCATTCTTCATCATTCCTTCGTTCTTCATTAACGTCATTCTTTTATTCTCTTTCGTCCGTTGCCCAGCTCGGGGCCAAGGAAAATGGACTCTAAATTTTCAGTCTTGAGAACTGCAGTGAGATAGAGTCTATAGTACCCTTGATTACAGGAACAACAGAGATGTATTTTGTTCTGGCTCATTTTGTGGATTTTTTATTTAGCAGAGACTAAAATATCTCGACACACACAAAGGACTGTTCTCTCGTCAGCTCAGGAAGCTGTGTAGTACCTGTTCCTTCAGTTATTTTGTCTCTTCATTTTAACTTCATTTTAACTGTACTCTTATGACCCTAACCTGGCCTAATATTGGCATCTCTTCACGTTGAATGTTGAGGTGTAACAACAGATTATCATTGAAAGAAGATGCCAGTCACGAAGAAGTGCTGTAAAAAGGATACTGTAGGTCTAGTGTTATCATTTCTGCCATCAAGCTACATGATATAAGCCACAAACGGACGAAAATTTGGGTCACGTTAGAGTGAACAGAGTATAGGGAGAGATTTTCTTTTTGCAATTTACTTTCCGAAGCACATTGGCAGAATAAAACAATGCTAAGGCTGTATATTCTTTTTATAGCACTGCTTCGTGACTAGCACCATATTCTGATGTTATTCTCTTACAGGTCGTCAGTCAGAGTGGAGAGATAGAATATTATCGCCTAGTTTAAGTGAAGAGAATAGCCGGTTTCTGTAAAGGCACGATATTACTCTATTAATGTTGTTTATGCAATCTGTGTCCGTGTATGAGACTTGAGTAACCTGGAATACAGACTGGGAGGTAAGTGGAAAACTAGGTAGATAAGGACATAGGTAGGTAGGTAGGAAGTTGTAACATGTAAGAGTGGGGAGATAAGCAGAGAAGTAGGCAGGTAAGTAGATGGTAGGAAAACAGGTAGATAAGTAGGTAGGTAGAAAATAGTAATATGCAAGAGGGAGTTGGGCGGTAAGTAGGAAAGTAGATAGGTAAGTAGATGGGTAGGCAGTTGGGCAGGAAAGACTAAAATTGGCCGTTGTAGGTAAAAGAGATGTTGAAGATTTTAAAGGAAAAATAAAGGTAGGAAAATAAAACAGAAACAACGACTCCAATTAGCCTGGGGAAAAGAAATGGATGTGAGGGGTAGAGAGAGAGAGGGGGGGGGAGGGATGAGGAAGAACTGGAAAAGGGAGATAAAAAGGGAGGAGAAGAGGAAAGGGTGAGAGAGAGAGGGCAAATAAAAGATGAGAATAATAGTCACTGCAAGTACTAAAAGAGATGTAAGAGAAAGGGAAGGGGAAAAGGAAAGAGAAGAAGGAAAGTGAAAAGAGTAAAATCAAGATGAGGGGAAAATGAGCAAGCACGAGATGTAAATAAGATGAGCAGGTGAGGGAAAACAAGAAGGTAATGGGGTAGGAGGAGGAGGAGGAGGGGGAGAGAGAACATGAAGAAAAGGGCAGCAACAACCAAAAAAAAAGGGGGGGAAGCTGAAAGAAAACATTAACCAAGCTTAGAAAAATGTGAGATAAAGAAGAGAGAAAGAAAAACAATACGAAAGTGGGAAGAAGAGGGATGAAAGAAGAAAACAAGAGGAAATACAACACAACAGCAATTATCATAGGTGTGGCTTCCTTGGTGGGGCTGACATTGTCTTGGTAATGAGAGAGAGAGAGAGAGAGAGATGGGATGTGAAGGGATGGAAAGAAAGGGAAAGAGTAAAAGATGAAAAAAGAAGGTAGAACAGGAAAGTAAACAAAGTTCAGAAAGGAATGACAAGAGAGGGAAAGAGAGAGATAAAGAGAACGATAAGAGAAGCAGAGGGGGGAGGGGAGAAGGAGCAGGCGAGAAAAAAGGATGAGGATGAATCGAAGAGGAGAGAAAGAACAAGGGATAGAAAGAGGAAGAGAACAAAAGAAACAAAATGAGAAGACAGTATATTGGATGTAGAGATTAGTGGAAGAGGAAGAAAAGGTGGTGGTGATGATGATGATGATGATGATGATGATGGGGAAGAAACAGAAAGAGAATTGTGAGAAAAAGGATACAAAATGAGAGGCGGAAAAGACAAAAGATAAGACAAAGGATAGAGAGGAGGTTGAGAAAGAGAAAGGAATTGAATGAATCTACTTTATGGACAATGAAAGACTGACTAGGAGAGTATACGAGTTACGTTGAAAGGGGTGGGGGAGTGGGAGACCGATGGAGTGGAGGGGCATAGGAATGAGGGAGGAGGTGTGAGGTGAAGGCAGGGCAATCAGATGCCAGAGGACAGTGTGTCATGGAGGCGATTCGTTTGTGGCCACTCCTTACGGTATTAAGGCGTCTGGCGATAGATGGATAGTGTGATAGGGAGATAGAGAGTGTAACAGTGTAGTAGATAGATAGATAGATAGATAGGACATATCATCCATTCCTTTTTTGCCCCTTCAGAAGCGTGTATTGACCGGCAGCTGGGGTACTTAACATTAAAAGTTTGTGTCCAGTCGCTTCACCCTGAGTTGCATTTGTAAGCAGTATACGCCAGCCAGTATTCTGATGTAAATTATTAAGGGCCACATTTCACTGGGGCACCTTTACCCGCAAAACCTCTTGGCTTTCAGATGAGAAGGAGTGGAGTACAAGTAGATACCCACAAAAAATAGAAGAACTAGAGTAAAGGAAGACAAATTTGGTGAGATTAAAATGGCATCTAACAGAGAAAGAAAAAAGTCAGGATAAAATCGGACATAATTGCAGAATTGTTGAAGAGTAGGGAAAAAATGTGACAAATTGAAAAGCAAGAAGTCAACAGAGAGAAGATACGAGGGAGAAAATGAAAGGTAATTAAACCAAAGGAATCGTTAGGAAAAAATTAGAACAGTGCAGAGTATGAGAAGTGGAGAGAGAGAGAGAGAGGAAAGCAAACAGCAACAGATAGAGTGATCCTTTTGAGTCTGTTAAAGGGAAAGAAATGACGAAGGTAACTATTCCCTGAGTTAAAGACAAGGATAGCAAGGCAAGAAAGATAAGCTAAATAAAAGTCTGGTAATAGTACGAATAAAAGACAAAGTGCTTCATCTGGTTGAAGGCGATAAAAAGGGTGAAAAGGAGACAGATGAAATGAGAGAGAGAGAGATGTAAAAGTCAAGACGAAGGAGAACAAAGGAGTGATTACGAAAAAAGAAAGCAATGAAGATGAGAGGCGAAGAAAGACAGAGAAAGCAAGAGGGAAAAAATGATGAAAGGTAAAGATGCACAAGAAAGAGGTGAAAGTGGAGACCTGATATAGAGGACGATAAGACGATGGATTAAGGAAGGAAAAGAAGCTTGAAGGACGTTTAGTAAGGAAGGGAGAAGTTGAAGGAAGGAAGAGGGAGAGAAAAAGTGAAGATAAGAAAAGGAGAAATAGATGAATAAAATGTATCGCTTAAATGAATGAAAAGTAAAAACAGAACACGGTGAAGATGATGAGAAGTGGAGACAGACAGAAGGAAGGGAGGAGCGTGATGGAAGAAAAAGATGCAGGAGAAGAGAGAGGGGTGTGGGAAGAAGAAGAAATGAAAGGGGAGAACAGATTAAGATGATGAAATAAGGAAGGAAAGATACCTGAAGGGAATCAAATGAGAGAGAGTGAGATGCTGGAAGAAAAAGATGAAAGAGCTGAAGGGATGAAAGGGGAGAGCAGACAATGATGAAGAAATAAGGAAGGAAAAAGTTACTTGAAGAGAATGCATTATTTATTGAGAGAGAGAGAGAGAGAGAGAGCAGGGAAAGAAAGAATTAAAAGAATAATAGAAATAGACTAAACTAAAAAATGAGCATAAATGTAATTAATGGGCAAAGGACAAAAGGAAGAGGAAAGACGACAATGTTAAGAGGAGAGGGAGAAAGGAGAAAGAGAAGAAAGAAAACAGTGAGATAAAGTAAGAGAGAGAGTGAGAGAGAACGAAATGAATATAAAAACGAACTGAAGAGAGAAAGGACAAGAGTGACGATAAAAGAAAAGGAAAGAAGAAGAATCAGAGAAAACCCAAAAATAAAAGGAAAGTAAGAGGATGGAAGAGAGTCTGAATATTTTGCACCGGATTTAAGATCAAAAGAATAAAAGTAACAAAAGGAGCCATAAAAAGAACGAGAAAACTAGCACAAAAAATAGAGGGGATAAAAGAAAAACCAGAGGGAAAGGCAAGGTAAGAGGCGTAAAGAGGATGGAGTGGAAATAGAAATTGCTGTGTCGGGTAAAGAGCAAGAGAAATAGCACAATAAACGAGAAAACGAAAAGACAAGCACAAAAATAACGAATATAAAGGAAAAATGAGAAGGAAAGGCAAGGCAAGTGGCGTAATGGGGATGGAGTGGAATCAGAATATGTGTGTGGTGAAGAGGAAGAGAATAAAAATAAGATAAACCACAAAAGAACAAAAAGACAAAATAAAAAGCTGAAGGAAATGGAAAGGGAAGCTCAGTAAAAACGATAAAGATGAATTAGAAAATGTTGCGTGGGAGAAAGAGCAGAAGAATAAAACCAACAAAATAAACCACAAAAAAAAAAAACGAGAAGACAAGCACAGGAAAAAACAGAAGGAAATAAAAGGCAAGAGGAGTAAAGACGTTGAAGTGGAATTAGAAACAGTTGTGTGGGATTAGGGCTATGTTCGTGACACCTGGAATAGGCTATCAGTTACCTTCAAGCCGATAACATTTTTCAGTTACTACGATGGCGCCGATTGCTGGCCGTGGCGTGAGAGAGAGAGAGAGAGAGAGAGAGAGAGAGAGAGAGAGATGGGGTAACGTGGGAGGAATACGAGGAGGGAGAGGGGGTAGGAGGGGGCAGAAAATGGACGTGGGATTGTTAGTGTGTGTGTGTGTGTGTGTGTGTGTGTGTGAGAGAGAGAGAGAGAGAGAGAGAGAGAGAGAGAGAGAGAGAGAGACCGCTAACAAAAACTAGACATGTGGATAAACAGGGGACAATGATAACAACAGCAGCTGGTAGTTGTGTGTGTGTGTGTGTGTGTGTGTGTGTGTGTGTGTGTGTGTGTGTGTGTGTGTGTGTGTGTGCAGGATGGCCATGTGTTGGATAGATATGGCTTAACTTTTCAATAAAATGGATTAACCCAGTGCCGGATCGCTTTGAACAACAGTCAACAGTTTTTTTTTCTTTCCCAGCAGTAAACAACAGGGAGACAGGGAAACTGACCATGATGTGTTTTATGATTTAAGTGGTAGTAGAAATAGTAGTAGTAGTAGTAGTAGTAGTTGCAACCCCAGGCTCGTCTGAACATGAAACCTATGGACTATGGACTGATTTTGCCTTAGCCTTGCAATCCTCTGTCCTTTTGGGTGATGGAGGAAGCTGAGTGACGTTTGTATACCTGGGCAGCTGAGGAGCGGGGCTATAATGGTGCCACCGCATGGAGGAGCCCTTCCCCAGCACTTGTTTTATTCCAGATACAACGAGATTTTATTATTATTATTATTTATTTATTTTTTTGGGGGGAGAGACTGTTGCTGGAGAGGGCGCCTTCACGTGGTGGCACCCATTGACGAGTAATTTGGCGATGGAGCTGCTCTCTTATATAGACGTCTCTCAGCTCCCTCCCGGTTCTCCGAAAGGATCATGGTGGGCTGGAGTCGAGGGGCAGCTTCAGCTTGCAGCCCACTGGGTTCACATTCAGATAAACGTTAGTGCTACAACAACAACAATAACTATTACTACTACTACTACTACTATTATTATTATTATTATTATTATTATTATTATTATTATTATTACTACTACCACTGCTTCTACTACTACTACTACTGTTACTACTACTTTCCAAGCTCGAGGGATAAAATAGTACGTTCATTAGCTTCGTCTCAGAGAACTCTAGTGGCCTGAATAAAAATGTTTGAAGGTAGCAGAAAATATATATAAATTTATTGATAGAGAGATTGATTGATTGATTGACATGAATACAGATATAGATATATAAATCTCTTAACAGCGGTAATTATTTTCTGTTTTATTCTTTTAATCACCAGGCGATTATATTCAGCTTAGAGAAGACATTTCGTGTGAGTGGGTTGAGTAGAAATCGTCTGGCCGTACTGGGGGGGGGGGGGTTACTCTGGGTTAGTGCTAATTCTTTCACTACCTGAGAACGACAAATCTTTGGGATCCATTTGTCGCTTTTCCCCCCCTTCCCCCGTCTCACAGGAAGTAGTCTTACGAAATAAAATAAATGGGTGAAAGTTTTTTGTTTTTTTTATTTTTTTCTGGGGTTCTTATAACCGGATATAATATGATGTTTTTTACTATTTTAGCCTGCTCAGTGCTATAGCCTTATATATATATTTCCCGTTGCTTCAGGTGATTGTATTTAGTGTGGGAGATCTATCTATCTATCTATTGCCAGACGCCTCAATCCCGTTTGGGGTGGCCACAAACAAATCGCCTCCAAGTCGCCCTGTCCCCCGCCATTTCACTGCCCTGCTCCCATCTCACACCCCCCTCTCTCATATACCTCTCCACCCCATCCCTCCATCTCATCCTCGGCCTCCCCCTCCCTCTTCCCCCCTCCACCTCACTCACATACACTCTCTTCGTCAGTCTTTCACCCTCCATCCTCTCCACATGGCCAAACCACCTCAGTGTGTTCCTCATAACGCTTCCAATCACATCCACATCCACACCACAACGCTCCTTTATATCCTCATTCGTCTGCCTGTCTCTCCACGTGACTCCACAGGCTCCTCTTAAATAACTCATTTCCACTGCTCTCACTCTTGACTTGTGTCCTTCCAACAATGTCCAAGCTTCACTTCCGTACGTTAGAGTTGGTATCACAATACTGTCATGTGGGAGATACTGCTGTTTTTTATTTATTTTTATATTTTTTACTTCGTGCTGACCAACACCAGGTGATTTTTTTTCAATTAGGAACTTTAGGAATGTCCTTGTATTTTTTTTTTTTTTTTCCTGTTTCTGGATCTTGGTCGCCCCATTTAAACTAGTGGGAATAGGATGATGAAGTGACGTCGTTAGTGCTGCTGGTGATGACGATGATGATGATGATTGTGATGGTGATTTTAATGGTGATAATAATGATGATGGCGATGATGATGATGATGATTTTAATACCGGGGATTTCTTTACAGGTGAGCGACGTGAGACTTTAGTAGGCTGTGGCATTCCTCGTCCAGATTAAGTAAGTCCTTTATTTTCGTACAGTCAACAATATAAAAACTAAATTTGTTACTTTTACTGTGGATGAATCCTGTACTCTTTACTGTCTTTATTGTGTGAGCAGAGTGCCTGAGTTGGGAGGTGTGCTGTAGCTGTATTTGTATTCCGATTTTATTCAGTATTTATATCACGATTTGTTCTGTACTTGTATCACGATTTTTTCCTGAATCCATAGCCTGTTTTTTTCTGTATTTATAACTCGATTTTTTTATGCATTTATTTCCCAGTATTTCTTTATATCCCGATTTTTTTTTATATGTATCCCGACTTTTTCTTATATCCCGATTTTTTTTTTTTTTTTGTATTTATATCCCGATTTTTTTCTTTATTTATATACCGATATTTTTCTTTATATATCTCGATTTCTTGTATTTATACCCCGATTTTTTTATTTTCCAATTTTTTTCCATACGTCATGTGGGTATTTTAATTCTTAACTGCGCGTGTTGCCACGTCCTCAAGCCTTCATTTCTGAAACGATTGGCCTGGAAATTAATGTGCAATTACCCTGAACCTGATTCAGAGAGAGAGAGACAGACAGACAGAGACAGACAGACAGACAGAGACAGACAGACAGGGAGGGAGGGAGGGAGGGAGAGAGACTGTTTCTGTGCGGAAAATAAGATTCTCTGTGTACAAGCAACACTTAATTTAGTCCAACCCAAAGCCCCCCATGAAGTTTGGCTGCCTTGATGTGCAGTTCCCAGTAAACTCCGGGGCTTTGAAGTCGGGATTTTCCTTGGAGATAGCTTCGGGGCCGTCCTAATCCCCTTTGACTCGGGCAGTAACTTGTGTAATGACGATCAAGACAAGACCCACAGCCGCTTAACTTACCTTAACCAATCCTCACGTATTTTATATTTTCCTGTCCTGTCATGACCTCTCCTCTGCTCTGCTCTGCTCTTCCTCTCTTTCCTTTCCTCTCCTATTATTTCCTGTCTTTTTCTGCGCTGTTCTAACCTAATCTGATCTGACCAGACCAAAGCAAGCCCACCTTAACCTAACCTAATCTAACATGTGTAATGACGAACAAGTCCCACAGCCACCTAACTTATCATATCCTGTCTCATCTGTCCCGTCCTGTCGTATCCTATCCTGTCCTATCTTTTTCTCCTAAATTTACCGAACCAAACCCACCCTACTGAAATCAAATCTAACCTAACTCGCAAGGACAAAAATTTCCCTAATATTCCACTGCTCAATGAGGGCATGTCCGTCGTTTTTCCTTTCAGACATAATAAAAAGACAATAATCCGTGGGCAATGAAGCATACCAGACCATCCTCAGCTTTGGAGTATTAGCCCCAGAGGAAAGGAGAGAAGCAGAAGAGGTGAAATACTTAGCGAACTTTTGTCCTTGACTGCGTATACCTGCCTGACTAAGCAAAGGCGTGCTGGCAAATGTTTGGTCGAATTAATAAAACTAGGAGTATGATGATGTGGACGAACCCTTCTTTTTTTTTTTTACAATAATTTTCGAAGCATGTGATGATATAGAATGTCTGACTTTTTGTTTTTCGTTGGTAATTACAATGGGAAATAGGTTGCAGGCTGATTAGATCTAACTTGTGTTCCTTGAATTCCTTAAAAAGTTAGGGGTTTGCTCACAGTTCCGCGTCCTTAGTTTTCATAATACGGTTCTAAGTGAAGGAGTGCTGGTGAATGTTTGGTATTATACTCCTTTCACCTTAAATTGGCCCAGATTTTTGTCCTTCTGCAGCTTGTGTCACGTAGCTCAGTGGCAGAATAAAAGACAGTGACCCGGCGCTACATCCTTATCATAGCACTTCATCATGACTAACATCATAAGTTAGTGTTAATATACTGTCACGTTCAGCATTCAAAATGGAGACAGGGCAGTTTCAGGCCAAGTTAAAGTAATAAGAGTATAGTTAACCTTTTAGTAGCGGTGGCCAGGGTGTTTCTGTGAGGTGAATTGTCAATCGCAATCAGGAATAATAATCACAATACAGTAATTATCAACATTCCTGGTGCTCAAGCTTTGGTTTAATGGTGTTCGTGAGGTGTGTTCAGCACATGTTGGTGGGGCTTGTGGAAGGTCTGCATATCTGTTTAACGAAATTTTAGATCATCGCTCTCCTCCCTGCCTCCTTTTGGACAGCAGTATCCCTCTCTGACCGCTTTATCTCCGTCTAAGCTTTCCAATAACAACACTTTCCCATTCTAACGAGGAGATTGATCAAGACCCTTGCGATTTATCCTTATTGCCTCCCAATAGTAACTACTGTATCTACAATGACCCCTATGCTGGTATTGTTGTGTCCACAGGCTCCTTTGAAATGCGAACCCAGTGGACTGCAGGCTTAAGTTGCTATCCCAGTCCACCATCCTTCTTTCGAGGGATACGGACACAGTTGAAGGACGTTTGTATAACCAGGCAGTGGAGCCAGCTGGATAAATCGGAGCCACCACACTAAGGCGTCCCTCTCACCATAACCATCACAGGGCTTTATTTTCCTTACCTTTCCTTTCAGACACCTGCAGTTCTCATTCTTGGAGAGATAAGAGGGAGGAGGGGGAAGGAGGATGCTGTGAGGAGGGGCAGTGAGGGGAATATGAGGGAATATCGTGTCCTGTGGGGCCGAGGTGTAGGCGTGTTATGAGAGCCGGAGCCGTGGTATGAAGGGCCCAGAGCAATTTTTACCACAAACACGTGTGCTGGAGAGGGGCGCCTTCATGTGGTGGCACCGATATAACCATGCGACTCCACCGCCATGTGATACAAACGTCCCTCACTTCCCTCCCTATTCCCCGAAGGGAAGATGGTGGACAGCATGCAGAGGACAAGTTTACCCTGCCGTTGGCTGGGTTTGTGCGTCAGATGAATCCGGGGCTACAACTACTACTACTGCAACAACAAACTACTACTACTACTACTACTACTACTACTACTACTACCACCACCACCACCACCACAACCACCACTACAACTACTACAACAACAGCGATTAACAATTACCACAGAGCTTTGTATTTCTCGTCTTTTGTTCCTTCAGTAATCACAGTATTGTTTGTTTGTTACGTGTTTAGTACCTGTATGAGCGAAGTCAAATGAATATCCAGTCAACCTTAAGCACAAATTTATCTTAAGAGTCTATATAAATACGAGTACAAACCCAGGCGAAAGTGAACTGGGAGGAAATTCTGGGAAGAGAGAGGAGGAGGGGAAGAGAAGAGAAGAGAAGAGAAAGAGAGAGAGAGAGGGGGGGGAGGGAGAGGAGGAAGAGGGGAAAAAAAGAGAGGGAGAGGAGAAAGAGAGTAGAATAAGAAAGGCAGAGGAGAAAAGAGAGGGAGAGGAGGAAGAGAGGAAAAAAGATAGAAAGGGGAGAGAGGAGAGGAGAGAGGGACAGGAGGAAGAGAGGAGAAAAGTGAGGAGAGGAGGAGGAGGAAGAGAGGAATAAAGAGAGGGAGAGTAGAGAGAGGATGCGAGATTGAGGCGGTGAATGGGAGCCGATATGAGCTGGGCACAGAGGAAGTAAAGTGGGCAGTATGTAGGAGGTGGAGGAAGGGACAAAGATGGGAACAAAAGGAGACACGAGGAAGGAGGAGACAGGAGGAGACTGGAGGAAAAAGGAGACGGAAGAATAGAGGAGACTGGAGGAAGGAGGAGACAGGAGGAAGGTGGAAACAGGAGGAAGGAGGAGACAGAAGGAAGAATGGAGGTGACAAGAAAAGAGGAAACAGAAGGAAGGGGGAGACAGGAGGAAGGAGGAGACAGTAGGAAGGGGGAGACACGAGGAAGGAGGAGCTAGAAGGAAGGAGGAACCAGGAGATGTAGTGAAAAGGTGTAGACAAAGGAAGGAAAGGAAGAAAGACACAAGGAAGGGGAGATAAAGCTGGAAAGTGACAAGGATAGAGAATAATGGTGGGTGTGGACAATGGGGGAGGAGGTAGCTGGTGAGGAAGGTGAGAAACAAGGCTGGGAAATGACGGGTCGTATTCTAGATGATAAAAAGCATCGTAACACCTCTTCCGAAGTGATTTATTTTCCCCATTGCATTTTATGGTATATTATTTGTCTCTGTAATATGGACGTTGTTCCCATCACTGACGTACAGGAGGCTGTTGAGGTCTAATATGCAGAGTAAATTGCTAAGGGAAAGTTGTTAGGAAATCCCCGTACCCACGTAAAATATGATCGTAAGAATGAAGAGGACTTTTTTTTTTTTTTTTTTTTTTTTTTTTCTCCCAGCACCTAAAATCAGAGTACGTCGTTTTTCAGTTTTGTTCTTCGTTAGCTCTCTTTCCAAAATCTTCCACACAACTATCCCTTCAACAATACACAACTCTGATCTCCTCGCAATTTCCTCCGTGTCTCGCTTTGTCGTAACTTTTCTTGGAAGATCATGTTACTTCTCTTGTGAAATCTCTCTGGCTTCTCCGGTATCAGTGCGTCTTAGATTATAAGATTTTATGTTTGCTGATATATTGGTGGCTGTCGTTGCTGTAGTGTTGTTAAATTTGTTCTTATAGCTTCTAATTTTGCTTGCGTGATGTAGTTCTTAGCTTTGTTCCTCTAATATAGGTCCTAACTTTCTTCATCTGGTACAGCTTCTAACTTTGCTCAGTTATATAGCTCCTAACTTTGCTCATATATATAGCTTCAAACTTTGCATACAGTACCTAATATGTTTCCAGAATTTACTCATCGTATATTTTCCTAACTTGCGTCTCCACTCGGTTTCCAAAATTTGTTCATCTGGTATTGATCCTATTCTGCTCATCTCATGATTTCAAACTTTACTCTTCTAATAATAATCATGGTTCCGAAATTTGTCGATTATTAATTATGGTAAGTAACTTTTATTATTGAATTTGGTTCCTCTTTTTCTTGTTTAATTATTATGGTTCGTAACATTGCTCGTCTAATAATTTTACTTCCAAACTTTGCTCGTTTGCGGTTAATTACATCTGTTTCTGACATTGCAGTGTTCAGTCTTCCTGGTAGTTCAGATTTCAGAGGACTTGATGGCTCTTTGTCAGCTATTGATGTGTAAAAGTGACACCAATCATGCGACACCTCAAGTCAAGGGCCTCTCTTCTCGTCAGTTAAGGAAGCGCCCTAATACCTCTTCCTAAGCAGTGTATATTGGTGGTTATACCTTACTGTCCTGTTCCGCGTTATATAAATCCTTCTAATATCGCCATTCTCTGCATAGATAACATCCAGAAGAGTATTAACAAGCCATATCCAAAAATAAATCGCCAAGGAGGAGTTGATAAGGAACCTATTTAAGCGACGTGAATACAAGCCAAGGTCTCTGCGGTGAAGGGCTTTAAGATGAATCTCAGCATCTTCTCTCCCTTTGACTGCCATCCATAAATAGACCGAGGCGTGGGGATGGGGAGAAAGGCAGTCTGTAGTTTCCATGTTGGCTTAAGTATACCCCAGGGATCTGGTCAGTCACTCTCTCGGGAGGTCACAGTAGGTTAGGTAAGGTTATACACATGTTGCTTTCTTCTCACTTCTTCTGTTCTTGCAGTGAATACGGTAGATAAAAGTTGGAAAGTACAGGGTTGCTAGGCTGCATTTCTCTCTCTCTCTCTCTCTCTCTCTCTCTCTCTCTCTCTCTCTCTCTCTCTCTCTCTCTTTCTCACCTAGAAGTGGTTTCCCTGCCCTAAGTAAAAATCATTTCACGAGTTCTGTTAAAAAGCAGATTATTTTTGACAATTCTGAAATGGTGTGAACAATAAAAGTTTTGACAATTCTGAAATGGTGTGAACAATAAAAGGAGTAGGAATAATGAAGCCATTAAAGCCATATAAATCAGTACACTCAAGCACAGAGCAAATTAGAAGGCAAGTGGGATGCAATTGCCGGCAGTTAAGCTTAATGGGGTGATTACCGTGGTGTCTTATTGCCCTATTAACCATCATGAAAAACTCATTTCTGATTTTTCTTGTTTTCTTATTCTTTTCTTTAATTTTTGGTATAGCTTTCCTTGGCTCTGTGACCTGCAAAATGTACTGTTCCTTTGACATAATTGGTTCTGTGGCCAAAGGTATTGTGAGATAATGGGAATATAAAGAAACTGGAGAGAGAATGTTATAACTTCTGTGGCGACGTGCCGAATTTCCTCAGCTTAATTTTTTTTCTCTCTTCCTTCCATACTTTCTTTTTTCTTGCTCTTTCTTGCTTTCGTTTGTCGCCTTTTTTCTCTTTTTCCACTTCTTTCTTTCGAACACCTTTGGGTCTCGTGCCAGTCCTTCATTGCTTCAGCAGTTAACTTGAAATTTCGTACAATTATTCCTCGGACGTAGTATACCCTCTGATTTTTTCTTTTTTGAGGCCTTTTGATTTTTTTTTTTTTTTGGGGGGGGGCGAGGTCGGAGGTAAAACCATGTAAATAAATGAATCCTGGGATCTTAAATTTTTATGGCCATTTTCATTATGATAATTTACACAAAAGTAAATAGGTGTGTGGAGACCATCTTGCTTTCTCTTGGTAATTTTGGCGATCTGTAATTCGTTTAATGATTCTTTGGTTCGTATTCTTTTCAGTTCAGGAAACTCCTTTGCACCTCTTCCTTAGCAGTTTATTTGTGGATACTTCTGGTCAGTATCAATTTTGTATGTTATTTATGCTGAAAATGATGATACGGGAATTATGTAGATGACACGGAAGAGGATAGTAAGGAGTGACAAGGAAAATAAATCGCATAGGAAGAGGCTTTAGGGAGCCTCCTTAACCTACGATAGTATAGTAACATGATGCTGCTTCGTTAATGGAAATTGTTGCAGATCAATTCACAACGGCGTATCATCCTAGAGAGAGAGAGAGAGAGAGAGAGAGAGAGAGAGAGAGAGAGACTGTTTCAGTCCCAGTCACTCGCCCGTGTCTCTAAAGTTAGTGAGAATAATTTGTTATCGTACTGAAGCGGGTAAATCCAAGAAAGAAAAAAACAATATGTTGACAAGAATAGATGATAAGTGACGAATGCGAAGTTGCTAGGGGAGGAAGAAAGAAAAAACAAAACGGAGGAGACGAGAGAGAGAGAAGAAATATGTAATAATGAAGAAGGGAAGAGGAGGAAGGAGCAAGGAATAAGAACGATGTATGAGAGACGAGGAGAGGGAAAAACAAGGAAGGGAGAAAACACAAAGGAGAGGAGTGACGGATTAAGAGACGAGGAATGAAATAAGAAGGGATAAGAAGAAAGACAAATATGCTAATTATTAAAGAAACTGTCACTCGCCAGATAATGGAACAATGCTCTCTTGTTGTCAAGGAAAATATATGTGCATAATTTAGTGTATATTTGATGACTGCTATTTGACTCGTACACTTGGACACATTCATTTTACTACTTGTTTTTCGACATTGCTGCTACTTCTTCCCTTTTTTTTCTTTTTTTTTTCGGATTTGCTGCTTTGGTTCGGATTTGCTACTTTTTCGAATTTATAACTTTTTTTTCGGATGTTTAACTTTTCGGATGTGCTACTTGTTTCGGATTTGCTTTTTTTTTTTCGGATTTGCTAATTTTTCGAATTTGCTACTTTTTCGGGTGTGCTGCTTTTTTCAGATTTGCTGCATTTCGGATTTGCACCTTTTTTCGGGATTGTTACTCTTTCTGATTTTCTCCTTTTTCGGATTTCCTTCTTTTTCGGATTTTCTACTGTTTTCGGATTTGTTACTGTTTTTGGATTTGCCCCTGTTTCGGATTTGCTTCTGTTTTCCGAAATTGTAACATTTTTAGAACAGTATATATATTTTTTTTTATTCGATAGAAATGGTATGGAAAAACTTTAATCGCCAGTCTAGAAGCAGAAAAAAAAAATTCACGTGTCAAACGGTATTATTATTGATATTGTTATTATTATTATGAATTAGAACCAGAAACAAGCGCATAAATAATTGATTGATGCGGGACCACCAGGGCTCTAATATGGGGTTCTGCTAAAGTCTACGGAAATAAAAAAACTCGTGTCCAGTAAACTTTAGGGAGTGACTGACGGACGGAGCCGCCCTTGAGGTGCTCTCGCATCAGAAAAGATATATTAGTACGCGTCACGGTTTTGGTAATTGGGTAGCGTTTGAATTAGAGCGTGAAAATTGTCCATATTTTTCTGTGTTAGATTCTTGGATATTTATTGAAATGTGTATTGTAGGGAAAAGAAGAAGGAAAGAAAGGCTTATCGCTGTTTCTAAGTTAATGAGAAAACTTTGGGAATTCATGTACCATTTCGTTCTTGGAAGAAAAATGAGGATGAGAGAGAAAGAAAGCACTGCCATTTGGTGCTTAGAAGGGGAAACAAAAGAGAAAGCAAAGAATGGCTGTACTGTATAATGCATGAAAGTTAAGACTAGTGAATAATGTTAAGATTTTTTTTTTTTTTTGTGCTAGGGAGACACGAAGGAAGATGAGAAAAAGAACGATGTCTCATCTCCTAAGAAGAAAACAATTAATGCAGGTTCTTGCTTGTAAAAAAAAAAAAAATTGAGCGGAAAATACAACAAGAAAATAAGAGCCCTTCGGTATTTGAAACAAAAAAGTATAAAAATATCGTATTAGCAGTACCTTAAGATGCTTGAAAAAAAAAAAAAGGAAAAAAAAAGGGTAACTAAATGCCTTTCGAAACAAGGGGAAAAAAAGAGGAAACAGCCTTGTCATGGTTGAAAAAAGAAAAAAAGGGAAATAGCGAATATATTTTTTTCTCTTACCGAAAGATTACAGAAGGGGAAGTAAAGTAGAGCCAGCTAAAGATATGAAAGAAGGAAAGTGAGGAAGGTTAGAGAGCACGGAATGACTGAAAAGATGGAACAAAAAAAAGAAAAGAGAAACAGAAAAAGAAGAGACAAAATTTACAGAAGGAAGAGAAAGTGTTGGACAGTTTTAAATAAAGTTGGAGATGTTTGAGGGAAGGTAAAGAGGGGGAACCTGGAGAAGGGTTAGACAGAGAGAGAAAGAAAGACAGAGGGAAGGGGGCAAAGAAGAAAGACTTAAGAGAGAAAAGTGACGACAAGCAGAGTGAATGTTAAGAAGGAGGGAGAAGTGAGAAAAGGAGGAACCTGAGAGAGAGAGAGAGAATTTGAAAAGGGTGCAGGAACGTAGGACAGATTCAAGTATGCAGGGAGAAATGTGAGGAAGGGTAGAGAGCGAATCTGATAAAGGGGAAGAAAAATGGGAAAGTAGGGGAAAAAAGAGAAAGATTACACTTGGGGAGAAAATGTAGTGCAGAATTATATATTATGAAAAAAGTTGGGAGAAAAGAAATTGTGGGAGGAAGGAAGAAGGAGAAGTGGGTTGGAGGGGAAAGAATGAGAAAGATTAAAGAAGAGAGGGGAAAAGCAGGGGAGACTCAAATATGGAAGGAGAAAACTGCAGGAGGGGGGGAAAGCTGATGTGAAAAATGAGACAAAGGCAGTGAGAAAAATGGGAAAAAAAAAAGTGGGATGGTGAGGAAGGAAGGAGTGAAGAATAAAATAGAAAAGACAAGAATAAAGGCGAAGCAGCTTTGATACAAGGGAGAAGGCAGGTTCCGAGAAAGAAACAAAAAGATCGAAGTGGCGAAAAATTTCTAAAAGACTTTGGCAGGAGTGAGAGGTGGAAGAATCGCTGAGAAAAGGAGAGAAAACAACCAGAAACACGAGAAAAACGACGCAGCGAAAAATGAGTAGGAAAAAAAAAAGGGGGAAAGACGATGAAAATACGAGGCAAAGAAGGAGCAAAAATAAATGAAAATGGAGTCAGGTAAAGGAAGAAGGCGTGAGAAAAAGACGGAGGGAGGAAGGATTACGAAAAAAGGAGGAAGGTTTGGACGTGAAGGCGAGAAAATATAATAAAAAGAGGGCGAGACTGAGAAGGAAAGAATCGGAGGAAGAAGAGACGGAGAAGAGAAAAAGGAAGAAGTAGGAGAGGGAAGAGTACAATAATCAAAGGAAAAAGTGGAAATGGGTGTAGGAAAATCAAGAAAATAAAGGAAGATATATTAAGAGTAGAGATTAAGAAGGAAGGAGGAGGGAAAATACTTAATCCAAAAATTAATGTAGGTTTATATTCAAGAAAAAAATGAAACATGAGGAGTGAGAAGAAATTAAACCAAATAGAACAATTAAATGATGGAGAGAGTAAAACGAAAATAATGACAGCACTTTCTAGCCTTCTCTGACGTCTTGCTAGAACAGTTTTTATGTGGAACTTATAAGATGAAATACACAGAAAAAAAGTATGGTAAGGAAGGATATTATCTGACGTTTGGGGAGGAATGAGAAATATTCGTAAACATGATGGTGGCAGGGGTATGTCAGCGAGTAGCCCAAGGAAGGAAAATTACATTAAAAAATAAAAGGTACACATGACTGAAAAAATGTGCATATTATAGACAGCTTTCTTAACGAAGCTGATGAGAGTGAGAAGAAAGGAAAAACAAGACTGAACTAACGAGCGGAAGAAGGGAAAGTGAAAAAATTGTGAGGGAAAAAAGCGAGGTAAATAAGGGACCATATGTTTGGCGGGCAGAGAGTGTATGTGAGACGAGAGAGGAAAAAGCTGAGGAAGAATGTGAAAAGAAAACAAAAAAATCCAGGTAAACTTGAAAATGAGCCGTGGAAAACAAGTGTGTGTGTGTGTGTGTGTGTGTGTGTGTGTGTGTGTGTGTGTGTGTGTGTGTGTATTGGAGAGAGAGAGAGAGAGAGAGTTAATTTAGAAGGTTGGAGGGAGTATGATAGGCAAAGGCGATGAAAGGGGTAGGGAAGAAGGAGGGGAGAGAAAAATGAAAAATGAAAATGAGACGAGGATAAAGTGTGAATAGAGGCTTATTTGAGAGAAAGAGAGAGAGAGGGGGGGAGAGAGGGTGGTAAAAATTGATAAAAAGCGATGAAGGAGAAAGAAGTAAATTTAGAGGCAGGATTATTTAGGACGTAGAGATATTTTTAAAAATGCTTGAGGAAGATATAGGAGATGGTATACGAGAAACTAAAATGGAAGAATATATAAAAGTTTAAAAGAAAGAAGGCAAGTGTAAGAATAAAAAGAAGAGAGTCTGAGAAGGAGAAAACGAAAACCTGAAGACGGTGTAGGAGATGGTAAGGAAAATACTATAAATGAAGCTAAAAACAAGAGAAAACAAGAGGAAAATAGAGATATAATTAAAGCTAGAAAAACAATAAATAAGAGGAAAATTTAAGAACTGGAGAGAGAGTGTGAGAAAGAAAGAAGAAGGGCTTGACCACGATGTAAGAGGGAGTTAACGAGAAATGAAATGGGAGGGTAAAAAGTTAGAGAGAGAGAGAGAGAGAGAGACCGAAGGAGGAAAAGTATGCCAGGAGAAAAAAGAAATATTGCCTGAAGGAGAGAAATATGCCTTCAGAAGGGAAATGGGTCTGAATGAAAGATCAGAAAAAAATTGAAGAGACGTAGAATACTTGGAGGAGGGAAACATATGCCTGAAGGAGGTAAAAGAAATAAAAGAGAAAGGGAAAGAAATATATGAAGGAGGTAAAGAAGTTCTTGAAACATAGACGGAATGACCTCAAGGAACCAAGTGCCTTAAAAAAAATCTTGGAGGACGAACATAAGTGCCTGAAGGAATGCAGAATCTAATGGAGGGATGGAAATGCTTGTGGGTGGGAATAAAATCAAGGAAAAGAAATGACGTTCATACACGTACATGTGTGAGGCGGACCACTTGCTTATCCCTTACGAGCACACCCAATCTCACATGTGTGTGTGTGTGTGTGTGTGTTGTTAGGACCATAGATAAAATTGTTGGATTCTTTCGTGTTTCCTATTGCGTTTACTCGTGCGAGAAGATAAGGGCAGTGGATAGGAACCCCTGACTACATTATTCATTTTTAGAAGGCGGGTGACGGGGGGTGGGCAATAATCCTCCTAACAGTGGAGGGAAATATTGAAGTGATGCAGACTTTATAAATGTGTGTGTGTGTGTGTGTGTGTGTGTGTGTGTGTGTGTGTGTGTGTGTGTGTGTGTGTGTTTTACAGTAGGACGAGGTAAATATCTGGCAGTGATTCATGTTCTTCCCTATTTTTTTTCGATGCATTCCCTGAGGCAAGCGAGGTAAACAGCTATATATAACAGTATCATCACTCTCAGACTTCTGTGACCCGTTGTAGACTGAATAATATCGTCTGATGCATGCTGGAATAGAATGCTCAAGATGTCCAGGCAGTGAAGAGGTTAAACGAAGTGCCAGTATTAAAGCTTTCAGGATCCCATGACTCACTGGTGGATGAATAAAATCGCCTGTCTTAGCTGATATAGAATACTAGAGTTGTTCCGACCATGAGAGAGCTAGAAGGGAAGGTAAATTGTGCGAATTAACACGTAACTTAACAACGCAAATATTTTTTTCACAATATTCCCTCGGACAGGCAGTGGGGGAAAAAAAAAAAAAAGGAAAAAGAAGTGTGACATTCTAACCCCATGATTCAAGCTTATTATTATTATTATTATTATTTTTTTCACATGCATTCTTAGACATGCAAGGTGAAAAGCGAAATACGAAAAACTGACTGTGTGATTCAAGTGTGTTTCCTTAATTTTTGTTTTCAGGCGAGTAAAAAAGTGGAAGGTCCTTCACCTGCATAGGACGCAGTGAGACACGATTTGGAAACACTGCAGGGATGGTGGTCATAAAGGAGCCCATTAGGTGAACGCTCATGGCTGGGGGAGGTGGGGTGTTAGGAACGGCGGGGAGCAGTGATGGCAGTTAAGGGTCGGTGGGGGAAAAAACCTTAAAGGATGGGTGGGTAGATAGATACGTGGATAGAGGTGGGTAGATATAGGATGGGTATGTAGATGGATAAGTATAGAATAGGTGGCCCATAAGTTGAACGCTTGTTGGTTAGAGGATAATATATGGAGGGAGTGAAGGTGATGTGAGAGGCAGGGAGATGTAATATGCCAAGGCAGGTGGAAGAGAGTTAGGAAAGCGCGCGCCATAATATCAGTTCATATAGTTAGAGGTGCATTACATAATTCCCCATATATGTACTTTATTGCCCTAAGGTTTACTTCATGGAAACCCCGTAACTTCCGAGAAACTGACCAGCTTCCCAGGGCACTCCAAGAGATCTCTCATTGAAGTTACATTGTTGGTGGAAGTTTGAGGGAATGTTTGGACATTAAAGTAAGTTTGAGGGAAGTTTGGACATTGAAGTAATAGAGGTTCAGTGCTTGTCTGTGTGGTATTGGCATCGCTGGTTTGCTGTTTTATTATTTTTATTATTATTATTTTGTGTGTGTGTGTGTGTATGGATTGGTGAAGGCCTGAACTAAGTCTTGCCAAAGTTACTTAGTCGTTTTACCTTAACTTGGCGTAGATTTGGTCCTTTTGCATCTTATTTTACGTAGCTAATTGGTAAAGTAAGATAGTGTTATGGGTTTTCATCCTTTCCACAGCACTTCTTCATGACTAGCATCGTATTATTGTATTAGTCTTTGCTACAACTCCGCATTTAATATGGAGAAATGGCCAAGTGCGAGTATAAAGGGTATAGTGTAACTTTAGAACTGAGAAGACTTAAAAGTGTAATGATAAGACCGAAGAGTTTTGAGTTTGTACATTTAAGTCTGTGAGTGAACTTTTGTGTGTGATTGTACACTTGAATTTGTTAGCTTACAGCTGGGAGTTTGAGTGTACAGTTGGACGGTTATGAGAGTACATTTGAATGAGTGTACATTCGAGTTTGTGAGCGGAAATTTTACCGTGTTAGTGTTTTATTGTGAGTTTGGGACTAGAGTTTTGGAAGTCTGTGAATAGATATTTGAGTTTGTAAGTGTTCTTTGGTGAATAATATGAATGTTCGTTTTGGAGTTTGTTCTTGTGCATAAAATAGTCTGAGTACCATGAGAGAATACCTGTCAGTTCAAGACATTGACCCCTCTTCACAGACACATATACTCTTAACCTACAGGAAATTAAGGTCTCACAAACACGTAGTTATGAAAGGCGAGTAGGACGAAATAATTTTATCACAATACTCCATTTACCGTACCTTAATTAGGCCCAAATTTTCGTCCTTTTTAGCTTGTTTCACGTAGGCCAGTGACAGAAGAAGCCACTGCTACCGCTCTACATCCTTTCCATAGCACTTCTTCGTGATTAGAGCTTTTTAGTGTCGATCCATTATTACAACTCAGTATTTACGATGGAGAGACGGCAATTTTTAGGCCAAGTTAGCGTAAAATGAGTGTAGTAATGTTGCTCTGTAGTTATTCTCCCTAGGCAAGATATGGCTGTACTGTAATTAGTGATATATTCGCGTGAGTGACTGGTTTTGTGAATACTTGTTATGTGTACAATGGTTGGGTTGTAGGTGTATATGTGTCTATCTATATGTGTTCGTATGTTTGTATCTATATATCTGTTTGCGGCTGAGTTGGTTTGTCTTTCTGTCTGTCTCGGTCTGCCTGTCTATCTATCTACAGTATATACCTATATCTGTATGTACTGTATGTATCCATTTGGAAAATTATTGCGTGTTTAGGGGGTTTGGGAAAGCTGTTGTGTGTGTGTGTGTGTGTGTGTGTGTGTGTGTGTGTGTGTGTGTGTGTGTGTGTGTGTGTGTGTGTGTGTGTGTGTGTAGCACCTAGATTAAGCGTTACCCTTGTGTACAGTATATGCCGTAATTTGTGCGCATGCATGCGGATAGGCGTGTGTGTGTATGTGTGTAGTGGGGTTCATGTGCTTGTTTTTATTGTTAGTGGACGCGGCTTTGTGTGTGTGTGTGTGTGTGAGTGGGTGGGTGCGTTGGTGGGTATGTGGATGGGGGAGTTTGGTCAGATCCATTATATCACAGTTTAATATTTTTGCCCGTGTATTAAGTCTGTGTGTGTGTGTGTGTGTGTGTGTGTGTGTGTGTGTGTGTGTGTGTGTGTGTGTGCGCGCGCCATATCGTGTTTATGCATCCTGTTGTTGGGGCTCTGTTGTTGGGGCTGGCTTGTATGTGCGTGTTTGTCCAGTGAGTTTGTGTGTTTATCGTTGTTACGTCACACATCACGAATCACCATTATGCTTTGCGGTAGTGAGTGGACTGGCTTCAGTTTAGTCGTTTTTGGATATGTTTTGTTTGCATGTATATGTATATTTGTATGTGTGTGTGTGTGTGTGTAGTTGTGTATGTTTTTTGTACTGAATTTCTTTGAGTGTATATGTCGCTATGTACGTAATGTAGGACAGTATTTGCAGGATGTATGTAAAGTACGTGTGTGTGTGTGTGTGTGTGTGTGTGTGTGTGTGTGTGTGTGTGCTGGGCTCATGTGCGTGTTTGTATTGCATGTTAGTGGAGTTCGTTTGTGTGTACAAGTTCGGTGAGTGAGTTTGTGTGGGTTTATCTTTCCGTTACATCATGGATTAATATTTTGCCTCTGGCTGTATGGGCTGCGTGCGTGTTTGCCTTGTGTGATGTGCCCACGAGGTTTGTATATTTTGCTGGTGTTTGTGTTGTGTTTGTGTTTTTGTTGGCGAGGGAGGGATTGTGTGTTTGTTTTCTAGCGAGTTATGGGATTTTGTGTGTGTGTGTGTGTGTGTGTGTGTGTGTGTGTGTGTGTGTGTGTGTGTCTGTCTGTCTGTCTGTCTGTCTGTGAAGAGGAATGAATTGTGCTGTACTTATTTAAGAGTAGTGTGTGTTTGTGTGTGTGTGTGTGTGTGTATGTGTGTTTTCCTGTTTGATTTTTTGTCAGTGCTCATACTTTATATAATATTCTGTAGAACGATGGATGGGGTAGTATGTACTGGATGTATAATATTTGTATGTTCGTTATATTGTCTGATCTGTTTGTTGTAACTTTCGCTGCTTTATGTGTGGAGAGAGAGAGAGAGCTGCAGGTGGGTCGTATTGGTCGTATTCACCTTTGCTTTGAATGCTTCGTAACGCATCCTCCTCAGTCGTTTATTTTGCACATCACATACATGAGTGAATATCGCTAAGCATGCTCTTGATTAATACGGTAAATCCCCCGTATTGTGTATTCCGAAATTTTGCAACTGTTTTCATTTAACCAGTACTAAATTGAAGAAAATTGGTTGAAACAGCTTTATTGGTAGTAATGAGGGTATCTCTTTGTACCATACTATGTTCTATTTCCAGAGGATGTAAAATAAGACAGTTAAAACAAGGAGACAGTATATAACGAAGATTTATTGTAGTTCGTCAGTATTAGGAAGATAGAAATATATACAGCGTAGTACTGAGGTGTATTACTGAGAGGGAGGGATGGAGTTGGAGAGGTATATGAGGGAGGGGGATGTAAGCTGGGGGGAGGGCATCGAAATGGCAGGGGACAGGGCTGCGTGGAGACGATTTGTTTGTGGCCACTCCTTACGTGGTTGAGGCGTCTGGCTATTGATAGATAAATAGAGAATAAGTATAATGAAAGTTGGTTCATATAATACGCCTCCCAGTTCTCGTGTGTTGCGGGGACGTTTTACCTGTGTTTACCCTGCATCATTTTTCACTTCCAGTAAAACTTATGATCCTTAATGTCTGCTCCTATATGAACATTGACTGCTTAGTTGGCCAGAATTTTCACAAAACAGCTAAATTATCTGCGATTCTCGTATTAGCCAACTGAGCCGTACCCGCAACATACAAGACTAGGGATGCGTAATATATGGAGGAAGAAGGAGGTGTTTAAGTCTCCCGTGCCACCGAGAGTGCTCTAATAAGAAGTTCTTTAACCTTCACTGACTGGAAAATTGTTATCTGTTTCCCATCAAGGACGTGAAGAGGAGGAGGAGGAGGACAGGGAGGAATGGATGGTGAGGTGAGCAGGAGTGGAGGAAAGGAAAGGGTAATAGTAGGGAGGAGGAGGAGGAGTAGGAGGAAGAGGTCGACGACGAAAGGGGAGGATAATGATAGGGAGGAGGAGGAAGAGGACGACGACGACGATAATGAGTGCGTGAAGGAGAAGGAGGAAGGAAAATGAGAAAAGCAAGGAGAGAAGGTGAGGGAAGAGGAAGGGAAGGGGAGAGGGGGATTATGAGGGGAAGGGAGGGGAGGCATCAAGACTGGCAAATAATCAACAAGTAGGATCGAGAGAATTATAACTGTTTACTGAGAAAATACTGTACTGAACTTGAGCGGGAATAAAAGGCTTTCACCATAACATTTGCTATATTAGCCAGCTTCGAGGGTTGCACTTTTAGTCACCTAGAGGGCCTTTTGGTCACTTAGAAGGCCTGTATTTTGTGTGTGTGTGTGTGTGTGTGTGTGTGTGTGTCACGTACTCCATATTGTGTCTCGTGGAAGGTCGTGTTGTGGGATTTAAATACGTGTTTTTTTTTTTTTTTTTTTTTTTTTTTTTGGGGGGAGTCCCTTGATGTGATGAACAATCGTGTGTGCGTGTGTGTGTGTGTGTGTGTGTGAGAGAGAGAGAGAGAGAGAGAGAGAGAGAGAGAGAGAGAGAGAGAAAGAGAGAGAGAGGGAGAGAGTAAAGGTCGCACACGCAAACTCTCACAGGCTAATGAGAGAAGGAGTTAGAAATAATATAATCGTTTTCCTGCGTTTATCTTGAATATTGTGTCTTTTTCTATCTATCTGTCAGTCTGTATCTACATTTATAACTATCTATCTGTCTATCTACCTTTCTGTTTATCTCTGTCTGTCTTTAATCCCTGACAAGGCATCCTTTAAGTAGTTGCCTCGACACAATGATCTCCAGGCATTTCCGTCCCTACTCATTAACAACCAGTCTTTCCCCAGCACACCACCCTCCCGTACTCTCCTCTCCACTTCGTTCTCGGTCTCCCTCGCCTCCTCCTTCTCCACCTCATTCATATAAACACCTAGTCCGTCTCACCCTCCATTCACCTCAAGTGTCTCGATTCGCTGGATGTTGCTCTCTCTCTCTCTCTCTCTCTCTCTCTCTCTCTCTCTCTCTCTCTCTCTCTCTCTCTCTCTCTCTCTCTCTCTCTCTCTCTCTTTATCTATCTCGTCTATTTTTATGTCCTACTCTGCTCGAAGTTTTAACAAGCATTTTAAATCATCTTCAGTTCTTCCTCAGGTCGTGTTTCCTTCTTCTCATTTCCTCTCCTCTTTAATTATCAGTGACAGACATCTCTAACTGACACATCTTGGAAGAAATTATGCACACTTAATTATATTGTGAAGATACGGTACAGTGAAGTTAAGGTACAGTGAAGATAGTACTGTGAAGATACGATGCAGTGAAGATACGGTACAGTGAAGTTACGGTACAATGAAGATACGGTATGGTGAAGTTACGGTGCATTGAAGATATAATAACATGAAGTTACGGTACAGTGAAGCTACGGTACAACAATTTTGGCCCGACTTGAACCCCCATCCGCCTATCAGAGTCGAGCCGAAACTATTCCATCTTCACACTCAGCGCAGTTTCAGTATGAGTGTAATTTATTTCATTCAGGTGGGAGCACTCAACATCCACTCACTCATTTTAGGACATTCTTAAGGTGGCCCTGCACTGAGTGAGATGCCAAATGGTTTCTTGTAATTCAGGGAAACATTCATTACGTCGGGTGGTAACCATATAACCAAGTGATGCCTGGTGGTCGAGTGAGTTAAGATGCCTATACTGAATTGGTCCCTTAGTTTTACATCGGGGAGATGGTTGGACCTTACTGCTCACATAATGCTACTCAGGGGAGGTTGAGGCTGGTCACCCTTACCGTAAATGTCGGGACTGAGTAGCATAATTCCGGGCACGGTGCTCCTTTTGGGCACAATATGATTCACTTCTACAGTACACTACATCCATTCCCCGCGAACTTCATAACCGGACTTCACTTGTTTCTCGCCTTCCCTCTCATTTACCTCTTCATTCCCTCACATCTCCTACCCCTTACCTCACCTCCCCCCACTGTCTCTTACTCAACTCATTTCTCTGCCCCCCTCTCATTTCGTCTCCTCTCTCGACCCTCACTACCATACCCCACTTTCACTATCCCTTTCCTCCCACTCATCTCCCCTCTCCCTCACTCATAAAACAAGCAAGGAAAACACCCAGAACACCATTGCCTACAGCAGTAAATCAAGCTAAAAAAGAGATTTATAGCTACTGCAGAAACAAAGCTGTATATACGACAACAGTGGTATCTTCAGCCAACACAGAACATGATGATGAAACTGATGTGAAAAAAAATTCATAACTCTGTCCTTTGTATTAGTATTTACAGTATAAAATGCAGTTTTTATCACTTCAGCTTCTCGTGTAGTTTACAAGAAAAGAGAGTAAGATTTCGTGAGGAACGTTATTTGCTATAGTCTTTCTACTCTAACTTGGCCTAAAATTACCATGTTCCATCTTGACTACTGAGTTTTAGCACTCTGTGAACACTAAAAGATAATCCTAGTCACGAAGAAGGGTTATGGAAATGATGTAGAGCTTCAGTATTGTCTTTTTTTTATTTTTTTCCCTCTAAGTTACGTGAAATAGAGCAGGAAAAGGACGAAATTCTGGACCAAGTTACGGTGAAAGAGCTGTAGTTGCCAATAATTTTAAAAATCTCAGAATGCCTGGACCAGTTCAAAGTATCTCAAGAGTGTTAAAGGAGTGAAGGGATGGCATAACAGTTGTAACTCAGCATTTTAATACTTAACTTAAGAGGTGTACTTTGCCACTTAATGTATTCCACCTTGCTCTCTCTCCGCAGCCTCTCACTGTCTCTCCTCCACCTACCTGTCCCTCTCCCCACCTCTCCCCCTCCTCTCACTGTTTTCCCCACCTCTCCCCCTCCTCTCACTGTTTCCCCCTCCTCTCACTGTTTCCCCCTCCCCTCACTGTTTCCCCCTCCTCTCACTGTTTCCCCCTCCTCTCACTGTTTCCCCCTCCCCTCACTGTTTCCCCCTCCCTTCACTCTGTCCGTCCCACCTCTCCCTCTCTCTCCCCACGTCTTTCTGCCTCTTCCTGACCTCTCCCATCCTCTCCCCGTCTCTCCCCAGTCTCATCCCCCTCCCAGCAATCCTGTTTCTTCCTAGCCTCCCCCCTTTCTCTCCAGCCTTCTTCCTCTCTCCCAGCCTCCCTCCTCTCCCGAGCCTCCCCCTTTCTTACAAGCATTCCCTCTTTCTCCTCAGCCTTCTCTGCCTCTCTCCAGCATCATCCCCCCTCTCTTCCCTTCCCAGTCTCCCCCTCTTCCCCCAGCCTCCCCCTTTTCTCACCCTCTCCCTCCTACCGCAGTCTCTTTCCTCCCCAGTCGCTCCCCCCATCTCCCTCTCCCTCTGCCCACCTCGTCTAGCCACTCTGCATATTCCACCTTTGTTCCAACCACTTTATAATGCCTTCTCTTAGTTGTATTCAGACATGGAGCATTTCTACGTCTCTCTGGCCTTCTCACACTTGGCTTCTCCACACACACTTCCTGGAATGACTTATTAGGCCTCGGGAGCTGGTACACACACACACACACACACACACACACACACACACACACACACACACACACACACACACACACACACACACACACACACACACACACACACACGCACGCGCGCACACACACACACACACACACACACACACACACACACACACACACACACACACACACACACACACACACACACTCTCTCTCTCTCTCTTTCTCCTTTATAGTTACAAGTGGTTCGTAATACCCGTATACCTGGAAACTATCCTGTTGCGTCGTTCTTCCCTTCTCTCTCTAAACACACACACACACACACACACACACATATATATATATATATATATATATATATATATATATATATATATATATATATATATATATATATATATATATAAATGCTAAGTTAATCTGGGTCTCATATCTTTATTTTTGCACTGAACCTGAAGAAAATTCCGTGGTTAGCAAGGAAACAAATAAGATTAAATTGTCCTTTACTGGCAACACACGGGGCTTTATTGCACAAGGTCGAGGTAAGAGAGAGAACAGGAAGTATATAATTTAAACCTGGCCAGGTGTAAATAAAACAGACAGGTGATCAAGGCCATTGTTGTTGTTAATTAAGGGGGCTCGTAGGACGTTTCCCTTACCTGTTTATTTTTCTGCAGGTGACACTTTAGCTGATTTCCATATGTGTTCTGTTTTTGCCCTTTTTCTTATCCAGGAAAGTCTAGGTTTGGTTACGTTTGTTTTCCTGATATCATGTTAGGTTAGTTTGTTAGATTGTTAAAGTAGGTTAAGTTTGATTTTAAAAAATAAGTTAGAGTAAAAAAAATAAGATAATAATCGAAAAATGATCGTCCTGGAAAAATCAGACGTAGCCCATAGTCGACAATTAATATAAAGAGGAGAAATTTGTGACAGTATAGTATTCTCCTTAATGCTACTTATTTATGTCCATGTTATAAAAACTAAACGGTAGGAATAAAGAGTAAATAGCAGAAATAAAGAATAAGTAGCACAAATAAGCAGTAACTAGCACAGATGAAAGTAAAGAGCACATAAATAGCACAGATAAAAAGTAAATAGCACAAATAACGAGTAAACAGGACAAATAGAGAGTAAATAGCAAAAATAAAGAGTAAATGGCACAAAGAAAGAATAAAGAGCACAAATAGTGAGTAAGTAACATAAATGCAGAATAAATAGAAATAGAGGAAATAGCACAAACAGGGAAAATAACAAGTTAAGAGTAAATAGCACGCATAAAGAGTATATAGCACAAATAAAGAATAAACTGCACAAATAAAGGGTAAATAGTACAAATTAGATTATTAATGGGTAGTTTGTGAAAACAGTGGAAGAAGAAGCACTGAGATAAATGAGCTTAAATCCCACGAAATCAGGGTCCCGCTTTCTCCTCGAATAAGTAGACTCCTTTGCACATCTTGATTGCCCATTAACATCCTCTTTTTTGCTTCTTATATCTTTTTAATGGCATGAATAGCACACAAGAATATATTAACGGAGCAGAAACAGAAATAAACCGGTAAGGAAGAGGTGTTTGTAACCTTCCTAACCGCACGAGAATACCTCCGTAGGGGTTGGCGAGGGTACGGTACGCAACAGTTTCCTTTCACTCACTTATCTTCCTTTCACACATGCGGAGTGGTTCAAAGGTTATTTCACACGAATTTCTCCCTCGAAACTCTCTCCTTCACCTTGATCACATTACTCCATTCCACACCGCACTCTACCATATTACGTTCTGTGGTGCTTTGAGCTTGGGTTCAGATCCGGCCGTGGTTGACATTTAAAGTGGATGCTGCAAGTGTATACAGTCATCAGTAAAGGTTCACCGACACATCAACGTTCGCTGCCGTATCGTCTACTGGCACATGTCGATCCGCTGTAACAATGGGAGGTGTTACACGATTATGTTTATATGACAACAGTGTAAAGCAAAATAATATATATGAGAAAAGTATACTCAATGTCGTTCTAAGATTGTCGGCTAACTGATCTTCATGGCTTTTTTTTTTTTTTTTTTTTTTTAATGGCATATGCTCGCATTTTATCGATATACTGTATATACTGTACAAACACCGACTCATACAAACACTGCCAGTACAGCGCTTCGACTTTTCTCTGCACTGCTTTCACGACAGACATCCATTCCTCTTAGCAACGGCGTGCATGAGGAAGGGTTAGTTTGTCGCTGTCTCCGTGGGGGAAGGTTCAGTCCTGTGTAGAGGTTGATAAAGATACCTATAAAGGTACTGATACCACCCAGTTTATTTCTGTTACTCTCGCCTCCCTCATCTGTTCCCTTCATACCACACACACCAATCATCCCCACCTCCCTCAGGGTCATACTGAAAGTGGAGTTTCCATAGCACCTCTCCCTTACCGACTCAGTCTACACGTTACCTCTCATTACCATCTGAATTGTTATTGATACAGGCTGTTTTTGTTAAGAAATGGATGCCAATAGCAACTACAAAGCACTCAGAGAGCGCATACCTCCGCCACTGCCATTGCCACTAAAAAGGATCCGAATCCGCCCCAAAATTTAATCATTTATTTCTTGGTCCATGGCCCACTTTTCCTCAAATTTCATTGAAGTTCATTGAGAACTTTTGGAGATATTGTGCAGGATACTCCAGATCCGGATCCAGATTTGCCTCATAACTTAATGATTTTTTCCTTGGTCCACGGCTCACCCTTCCACAAAATTTCATCGAAATCCGTTCATAACTTTTTGAGTAATCCTGGATCCGCATCCGTGGATATAGGATCCTGATCAGGATCCGAATCCGCCCCCATATTTAATCAGTTCTTTCCCCATGGCCCAACTTTCCACAGAATTTCATTGAAATTCATTGAAAACTTTTGGAGATATTATGCCGGATGCTCCGGATCTGGATCCGCCCCCAAATTTAATCATTTCTTTCTTGGCCCATTGCCCACACCTCATCAGAATTTCATCAAAATCCGTTCTTACCTTTTTGAATAATCCTGCTAACAGACAAACAAACAAACGCGGTCTGAAACATAACCACTTTGGCGGAGGTAATAAAGAGAAAATGTACAGTGATATGCAAAATAAACGAAGCCTTTTATACCTCCTTTAAGGTACGCCTCTGTGTCTTATCCTACACATCCATAAGTTCGTCTGTCTTGGTGGCGAATCTTGTCCTTTCTTCCTTCGACACCATTGTATCTCATTCTCAGATTTTTCTGTTTTATGTCTCTGTAACTCATTCCTTCAACTTCCCCATTTCGTTTCGTCTCTTCAGCTCCTCCACTCACCAACCCTGCTTTTCAGTCAGTATCATGCCTTCTCATCTAGCACTGAAACAGGAACATTTAATGTAAATCTGACGGTTTTCTGTGCAGAGAAGAATGAGCTAAAGACTAAAGCCGTCAGAATTTTCTCCTTCAGGTAAAACACAACAAAAGAAAACCAAATTCAAAATCCCTTTCTCTCATACCCAGTGTTCTTAGTCTGTCTTTCACCCTGGCTCCACTGGTCTGGATTTCTTTATTTTTTTCATTTTATTTTCTTTTTCCTCCCAGTTCCGGTTTCCCCCTTCCCTCGGGCCTCACGTCCCACCGCATCCCATCTGTCCCTAATTCTTCAGTCCCAAGGCGCCTTAATCATTCTTGCCTCTCACGCCTCTCACATTTCCCCTCCCCTCATGACTACCTCCCCATCCCACATACACCGCCGCCCTATTATCTCCCATTCCTTCCTGCTAACTGACTTCCTCCTTCTAACTCCCTCCTTCCCTCCGTCTTTCTAATCTGCCTGTCTATCTGTCTCTCTGTCTATCTATCTATCTATCCATCCATCTATTCTTATCTATATATCCCCATCTTCAGTAACGATCCGTCCATCACACAGTACACCACCAATCCTCATAAAGTGTACTCCTTTTACCCTTTTTATTTATTTTTTTATTTTATTTTATTTTTTTTTAAATAACAGAACGGAGGAAGGAAAAACAAATGGGAAAAAAAAAATCCATACACCAGATTACTGGTGTCCTCTGTTCATAAAATATCTGTAACAGTTAGACTTGAACAGTTGTAGGTTGAAATTTGGAGGAAAACAACTCTGGGGAAGCTAGTTCCAGAGAGATGCAGTTCGGGGAATGAAAGAATTCTGATAGGCAGAAGTTCTGCAATATGGTTGAGTGACATTCCAGTCATGAGCGCTACCAGATGCCCGTGTAGCACGAGTGAAGGCATGGAGAGGTGGCACCATGGACGCAACTTCGTCTGAGCATTTGCCAAAAAAATAACTGTAAAATAATGCAAGGGAGGCAACATTCCTTCTTACTTTGCAGGGGAGGTAGTTTATATGTAATGGCAGGGTTGTTAATGATTCTAACAGCTTTATTCTGAATTTTGTCTAGTTGTCTTAATGCAACCTCTCCACAACCATTCCACAAGGGTGAGCGATATTCAAGGTGAGAGCGCACATGACTCTTATAAATTATAGCTAACTGCTCATCGGCGAAGAAGTTACGGACTCTGTACAATGATCCAAGTTTCTTTGAGGCGGTTTTAGCAAGTGATATGACATGAGAGGTCCAGCTGAGGGCACTGTTAAGTGAAACACCAAGAATTTCAATATTTTTGGAGATGGGAATATTAGTAGCACTGAAGGTAATGTACGAATCTGGTAATATCTGACTATTAGTAAACTGTATATATTTAGTTTTACTAGCATTAAAAGAGACTATCTATCCATTTGTATCTATCTATCTATCTATCCATCTGATTACTTATCTCTCTTCTCAGTAACAATCCCTACTCCCACGACACACCACCATCCTTCAAGTATTCCCTGCTTTCTCTCTCTTTCCACATTTTCCTCTGCTGGCTTAATATTTCCAGGCTCCGTGATGCAGGTGTATGATTCTCTCTCTCTCTCTCTCTCTCTCTCTCTCTCTCTCTCTCAGATTGTACGGTTTATTATATGCGAAATGGGATGAGAATGGGAGACAGGGAAGGGAGAGCAGAGAATTACAGAGGAGGAGAGAAAATGAGAGAAGGGAAAGAGGTAATGACACACACAAAAATTCGTTTCTCTCTCTCTCTCTCTCTCTCTCTCTCTCTCTCTCTCTCTCTCTGTCACACACACACACACACACACACACACACACACACACACACACACACACACACACACACACGACAAGGAGAAAAGACAGCGCAAGAGTGATGTGTGTGTGAGCAGAGTTGTAATTTACCCTTCCAACCACTGGCGTCTTCACCTTTAGATACACACAGTCATGGTTTATAATTCACTGACGGGAACCAAGCCTTTGTTAATGATTCTGCCATGTCTGCCTTCCCTGTTTTTCAAGTGGGCAGTAATTTGAGGCTTGGAATGCTTGAAGAACAGCTAGAAAAACTATTACCTCAACGTCATTGTAAAAAAGAAATGTTCGTGCGGTAGGAGACGAATATATGTGAGTTTCTTTTGTGGCGGTGTGTGGCGTTGTTGTAAGTGGCGTGCCGTTGTAGGCTTGGGCAGTGTTGGGGTTATTTTTGTCATCAGGCAGTGTGTGTGTGTGTGTGTGTGTGTGTGTGTGTGTGTGTGTGTGTCTGTGAGAGAGAGAGAGAGAGGCTGTGTTTTGTGTGACTGTGTGTGATGCGTGTGTGTGTGATGTGGTAGTACATGCGGCAGTGTGAAATTTGTGTGAGTTCTTACAGTCGGTTTGTTTACACTTCATGGAACTGAGCCCCTCGCACAATTTAAATACCCTTTTAAGTCGTACCTGCATGAAAATCATGATCCTTAGAAATGAAGTATGGGTCTTTGGTTACTGTACTCCTTTTCCTCTAACTTGGCCAAAAATTACCATCTCTTCACCCTGAATACTGGGTTGTAACAGTAGAATGACGTGAAGTATGGTGCCATTGACAAAGAAGTGCTCTTGAAAGGATGTTGAGCCGTAGTATTGTCCTTTTCTGCCACTGAGCTACGGAAAATTAAGCTCCAGAAGGCCGAAAATCTGAGCCAATTTAGAGTAAACACAGTTTAGTCAGGTCGACGCTCCAGTTTGGCTACACTTGACCTTCATTTGAGCTAAGAGTGGTTAGGGATCTCTGCCAGATTAGTACAAACCCGGTGTATATATGTTCATTTTTTATATTATATGTGTACTGGGATTTTCGTGCTTGCTTTTACAGGCGACCTTCCCGAAGATGTTGTGTGTTTTTCTGCTCTGCTTCAAGAGAAGTTGTATGTATGCGAAGACTTGATGGCGATAAGTGAGCATACAGGAAGAATCGTAACTATTGACGTGTGGTGCAAGGAGAAATCAAGGAGAGGGGGAGAAGGCTGGAAAAAGGTAGAGGTTAGAAGGGAGGGGAGAATGGGTTAGAAAGGGCGAGGTAATAGAGGGGAGTGGAGGTGGTGATGGCCTGAAGTTGGGAACGTGGAAGAGGTGGGAGAGGTGATTGGTAGAAAGTGGATAGAGGAGAGGGGATAGAGAGGAGAGCTGGGAGTTAGAAGGATGAAGAGGTGGAGAGGTAAGAGAGGGGAGTCATGAGGGAAGGGGAAATGTGAGAGGCGTGAGAGGCAAGAATGATTAAGGCGCCTTGGGACTGAAGAATTAAGGACGGATGGGAGGCGCTGGGACGTGAGGCCCGAGGGAGAGGGGGGGGAGACCGGAACTGAGAAAAAAAAAAAAATAGATACATGAGTGAAGCGAGAGTAAAGAGAATCACACTAAAGAAATTTGGAATGAGAGGTATATTAAATGTGAGAAGGAAAGATGTAGGCTGAGAGAAAGGGAAGGTGAGGGGAAAGAAGGGTATGAAGAGGAAGAAACAGAAAGGTGGTGGGAAAGATGAAAAAAATAAATAAATAGGCCTGTGGAGCGAGGGTGAAAGAGGGACGCTGGAAAAATAGAGAAGAGCGAGTGAGGGACAGTACAGTACTGTATATGGATAACAAGGAAAAAGAATTCATCCTGTTCTACACATTTATATAAAGTGAGTAAAAAGCTGAAGGAAATGAGGTAGGTTGATTGTGTTTGATGAGAGTTAAGAGATAGGAGATGAGGGAAGTTATGTTGGGTGGGGAAAAGGAAGGGGAGAGCTGGATGTTAGGGTTAGGGGAGGGGCAGTGGGAAGGGGAAGGGATGTGTAGAAAAAGAGGGTTGAGGTAAGCGGAAGATAGAGGAAGGTGGGGGCATAGCATGGTTGGACTGAAGGTAACAAATGTAGGGTAAAGTAGGTGAATCGACTGAGCACAGGGTAATGGGGCGCGGATGAGGTTATATAGAGGGTGAGGGTGAGTGAAAGTTGAATGTGGATGAGAGAAGGGATGAACATAGTAAGGGGAAAAGAAATAGATGTGGGTGATACGAGTGAGGGTGATTAGGTGAGGTAATGGAGAGAAGATGGGGTTGTAGAATAAGGAGGAGTGGAAGAATTGGAGACAGGAGATTGGAGAGGGTTTAGAGTGGATGGAATGAGGGATAATGTCAAAGGAAGGGTTAAATAATTTGAGTGAAAGGTAATTGGTGAAATCATAGGGAGGGAATGAGGTTGTAGAGGATGGGGGAGATAAGAGGAGGAGTTGGGAGGGAGGAAGAACTAGGATGGATGGAGTGAAGGGAAACGGAAGGAAGAGTTTTAGTGCTACGGGTGATGGAGAGATGAAGGGAGGGGAGGAAATGGGAAAGGGAGGGGAGCTTGTGGAGGTTGAGGGGAGGGGAGGGTGAGTGGAGTGCGGAAGAGGAAATATGGAGAGAGGAGGGGGAGTGTGTGGGGCGAGGGAAGGACTTGGTAAAAATAAAATAAACATGGAAAAAAAAGTGGTATTCTGCAGCTTCCGTGGAAACTTAATAAAAGCTTTTCGACAGGTAAGATATTTTTTCATAACAGCGAAAAAGAGTGAAAAAGAAAAAGAAAAAACATGTATATTTAGATTGTTTATATTTTTTCTTCAGTCCTTGTACAATCGAAGACAAAATTCTTGTCGTGGAATTTCGTGAAAACATCTGATGAGAGACTAAAGTTTTGGTGCGCTCTGTTTTGTGTCGCACGGACACTTGATAATACTGACGTGCGTTGCTATTTGCTCCAGGTGACCAGCCTTTGGGTAAGGGTAAGCTATATTTTTGGCAACTAAACGAAGTCAGTCTATATGTTACGTCTTTTTGGCTGCAGTTTCTATTTAATATATATATGAAACGCGTCTAATCTTTTCTTTCTTTTATATCACCACATTAGCAGAATTGCAATTCAGTTAGGTAAGTAAGTGTCGGAAAGTCAGTTTTCCATCCTTATCAATTTTGCGTGTAAATTAGCTAATTAAGTTGATAGTTAAGAGCTAGTATTGTCATTATTTGGCAGTGTTGTAAAACAAAACTGACTAGTCACAGTATTATGATAATCGTTTTTTTTTTCTTTTTTTGGTCCTTTTTTTTTTGTAAAGAGTGGAGAACTGAATCCCACGGACGAGTTCGAATACATAAACCAGACTACCGAAGTCTTCGCACAACTGTTCGTGTGCTTCATTCAGGATGCAATTCGTCCATTACGCCGTAAGCAGTGCCTGCAGGTGCTGCTTCGACCGTTGTCATTATTCCTGATTCTGTAGTCGTGTGGTAACACGAGGACGACCTGAACGATGACGGCTGTCAGTTGTGTTCCTCCCGAATATGCCTAATCCAACTTTCTACAGTTATTGTTACACCAAATGCTTGAGCTGTCTGTTCAGGCTTTGCTTCCCTTAAATAAAGGTAGATCATGCCGCCTTTTCTCTCCCTGGTAGTTGGATGCATGCTGCTAGATCTCTCCATACCAAGGTATTGTTGGTCCGCTTGATGTTTTGTGGTAAGACGTTAGATAAAGTGGCCAGGCGATCATCGCCTGACTGTTAGCATTTCGTCGTTCACACAAAATTCGGACTCAGCAATTCTCGCGAGCCAATGTCAAGGCTTCGGAATTTCCTGGGTTCATTTGAACCATCATCTCATCAGCTGCAGATACGAAGCTTGAGGAAGTCAGGTTAGCCAACCACGAATATGTAACTGTAGCAGAACGCTCATTGTGTTTAAAGTGTTACACTTAATCTTCGGACAAAACCGTGACACGACTTTGGTCTTTGATTGTACATTATTTGTTTCCTCGAATTTTCCTTAAGACCTCAGCACAAGGATTCTCTCTCTCTCTCTCTCTCTCTCTCTCTCTCTCTCTCTCTCTCTCAGACGGATATATTCATCCTAGAAGAGTCATGGTACTTAAGAGACGAAGAATAACACTCACTGCCATATTATTAAAACGGCTCGAAACTACGCAAACTTCAAAAAATTGACGATGGTTTGTGGAATGGCCGTAACTGTAGCTATGATTTGCCTGCATCCCACATTACACGTAGTTCAGTCAGGCATGTTGTTTCATATTCACGTGTGTCAGAAATACTCGTCATGTATGAGTATGGAGGTTTGCCCACACCTTCGCGCTTAGAGAAAGAGAGAGAGAGAATGACGAACTGGTGAGTCTGTCATTGCTTCTTTCACTTATCTAATTTTCTCTCTTCCTCTGTTACTGTCTCCTCCCCCTTGCTTGTCCCCCATTCGTAGGAACGAGAGAGAGAGAGAATTTTTTGCAGGGGAGAAAAAGAATTGAACTGGAAGGATTATTCAGAACGAGAAATGGAGAGCGTGAAAATCTGCCTTTTTTATATATATACGTTTTTCTTCATATGGCATTTTTTCCTTTTTTTGCGGATTTAGGTTTTTATTTTGACCACTTCAGTCCGAGGTCGTCATATTTTGTTTCGAATTTTTATTTATTTATTTAATTATCTTTGATTTGGAAGGGAAAGATACGATATTTATTACTCCTTTCAGTATGAGAGGTATTTTCCGTGGTGAAGGAAGCACAAAAGTGTCAGATGCGGGAGCTTCGGGGCCCTTCCGTTAGTGCCCTTGGTGAGGTGTGGTGTGTGTGGTGTGGTATAAGTTAGGGTATGTGGTATGGTCTGTGTTATGCGACATGATGTTTGATGTGCTGTGTGACGTGGTGTGGTGTGTGTTGTGGTGTGGTGTGGTGTGATGTGGTGTGGCTAAAGTTTATTGGCGCGAAGCAACTCTCATCCGAAAATCGTTAGTGAGAGGGAGACGGACTGAGCAGCTCCTAAAGATATTCATAGAACCGAACATTGTCAGACAGCAAGAGTAAACTAAATTGATAACGTCATCATAGTGAAGGGGTGAATGTTGTGACAAATTACGTTTATGAGCATTGTACGACCACATATAGATAGATAAATAGGAAGATAGATAGATAGATAGGTGTGGATTGGTAGACGGATTGATAGATGGATAAGTAGATAGATAGATACCGTAAGTAGGTAGATTGGTAGATAGGTATGGACAGATCGGTGCATGGATAGAAGGCTAAGTAGATAGGTAGATAGGTAAGTAGGTAGATAGATAGACAGGTGTGAATAGATCGATGGATGGATAGATGGATAAGTAGATAGAAAGGTGTGGATAGATGGCTGGATAGATAGATAGGTAAATAGATACATAGGCAGATAGAAAGGTGTAGATAAACGGATGGAGAGGGATAGGTGTACATACATCAATACAGGTAGGCGTAAAGGGGTTTATGAAGGCTTTATCTAACCCCTCCAGTTCGAAAAATCGTCTGGAAATTGCAAAACTGAAAATGAATAAAAAAATAAATCACTGGGTTGATTGTGTTAAGTAAGATCTTTTATTATGCGTTATATTTATTTATTTATTTATTTCCTGTTACGAGAAGCACCCTGAGATGGTTAGGTGATGTGGAGAGAATGGAGACTGAGACTGACTAGGAGAGCTTATGTGATGAAGGTGAAGGGAGAGAAGGGGGGGACACGGAGGCCGAGGATGAGGTGCAGGGTAGGGTGGAGGGGTATATGAGTGAGAGGGACGTGAGTCAGAGAAAAGGCAGCCTGATGAAGGACAGAATTACATGAGGGCGATTCGTTAGTTGCCACCTCTTCCGAGATTAAGGCGCCTGATTGTAGATAGATAGACAGATAGACAAAGAGGATAGATAGATAAATAGGTAGATTAGATATAGATAGATAAATAGATATATTTTACTCTTTTCGATATGTCCATTCAAACTACTAATATTCCTACCAGTAAATTCAATACTGATGTTCTGCGCCCTGAGGTAATGTTACTGTTTGTTTACGTAGCCTCCAAAGCCGGCGTAATCCCAGCGAGGGTCAGTGAACTCGGGACGGGCGATGCGTAACGGAGAACTGAACACACGGGAGGCGATGTTCAACGAAGGACCGACCATGAGAGGAGATCAGAAGAACACAGGGGGGACGATGCGTAGCGGAGAATGAACACACGAGAGGCGGTCTTTAACGAAGGACGGAACACAGGAGAGGAGAACAAAAGAACACAGGAGAGATGGTGTTTAGCGAAAGACTGAGCTCAGGGGAGGAGAACAAAATACTGAACATTGTAGACGAGAACGAAAGAGGAACAGCGACTGAACACACGACACCAGAGGAGAGATGTAGGGGAAGGACTGAACACATGAGAGGCGGTGTTTAACGAGAGACTGAACACAGGAGAGGCGATACGTAACGAAGGCTTCTCGTTTAACAGAATCCCTTTCTAACGATTGACACCCCGACCTCCACACCTCGCTAGTTCATCTTTAGTTGGCGTTTTTTTTTTTCCTTTTTCATTTTTAGCAACTCCGTGGCAGACTAAAACAAAACTATGGCTGTATATCCTTCCCGTAGCACTTCTTCGTGACTGGAGATCCTTGCCCTTTTTCAGTTTATTACCCATAGCTCAGTAGCAGAAGACGAAGTTATGACTCCACACTCTTTCCATAGCACTTCTTCGTGACGAGCACCATATCCTGTTGCACCTTATTCTGGCGTTATTTTCTCTGTACAGTTCAGCGGTCAAGATGGAGATACGGCAGTTTTAGACCAAGTTAAATTGAACAGCGTATATACCTGTATGCCGACCGGACTAGAGGCTCATGGGCTGATATATATTTGTGGAATCATATAGCTATACTCTGTGCACTTCAACTTGGCCTAAAATTACCGTGTGTCCATCTTGAATGCTGGGTTATAATATGAGGTCCATAACACAATAATATGGTGGCTAGTCACGAAGAAGCGCAACAGGAACGATGCAGAACCAAAAATGCTATCGAGCTGAGTGAAATAAGCCGCAGCAGTACGAAATTCTCCGCCAGGTTAAGGTGAACGAAGTAGAGGAAATTTTTGTAGTCTTATTTTTCAGACTTATTGCCCAGGATAGTGTGGCTAAGTAGGCACAGGTGATGGAGAGATGGTGGATATACCTCAGTAACTTCTTCACATTGATTATTTATTTTATATTCTTGCTGCTACTGCACAGCTATACTCAGCTAAGAGATGACTTTACGAAATGTAGGGATTAGTTACTCAATAGCCTTCATTAACCCCTTCACTACAAAAGATTTCCCTTCTGAAGAAAGTCCTCTGATGATATCCTGATTAAAGTAAATAAATAAATAAATGAATGAATAAATGGATAAATAACAAACATGAGATTCAAGATTTTTATCAACTTTGTCAGGACACTTGCTGTTCCCCTCCCCCTTTGAGAATATATAATAGTTACATTAATATCTCCGTCAGTAACACAACATACAGACTTATGTGGCCTCGAATTATTTTAATTACAATGACTCTGTGTGATAATTTCTAAGTTTTTATTGAAGTTAGTCGCATTTGAGAGAGAAAAGACAGTCCATTATCCCGTATTCCAATCCTTTACCTACCCTTTGCCCTGGTTTTCCCCTTTACTGCCATTACCCTCGGCCTGGCCCCTCTTTGCCTCACTCGGGTTCACTCCACATGCTTGCTCCATATTGTCAAAACTCTCAGGAAGGAGGGTCAGGCTAGGAATCTCGTTATGCTGGAGAGGGCAGGGTTGGCTCACAAAATGCTGCAATTGCGTTTCCTCTCTGCATCTTGAATCTGGGGAGGCTGTTGCATAAATAAACGTTGAAACACAATATTGGCAATGTTTGGTTATGGGTCAGGGATATGTTTTAGAATAATAAAGGTGTTTACATACAAGTGGTACTGCAAATAGGAGGAAACTGGCATAGGCGAGACCAAAAATGTTCAAGTAAAAAAATAAATGTGATAAATGATAAAATATAAAAATCAAACAACACAGGATGCTTTCGTTATAAACTCAACGGTGTTCTCCAAAATAGTAAAGTTTTCCCTACAAAAATTGGCACATGAGCTCCAACAGAATTTAAATAGGCATTGTTTCTGTCATATATTGAGGGTTTGATAGCAGAATAAATGTAAATAAAGCAACTTATATCGGGGATTTGTCGTATTTTGACTAGTTAGATTTGACCAGACCACAGTATCAGCAAAAAACACTCACCGCCTACCACCGCCAACGCCATTGTCTCTAGGACTTTAAAAATCAGGCTGTAGTTTTCAGGCTATGCCGTGACGACAAGCATAACTACCAGTTTTTCATCAGAGAAAGTTAATCAGTGATAGTTTTTAGAAATAACGGAATCCGCGACAACAGGGCATAATTTGCCCTATCTCGCAATGTTAACCGAAACGAAATTCCTGGATCTGCAACGGGGTCCTGATCCGTCTCAAAATCTAATCAACTTTTCCTCAGCCAACAGGCTACCCCTCCAGAAGGTTTCATCGAAATTCGATGGTAGCTTTTTGAGATATTTTGTGGAGAGACAAACAGACAGACACGATGATCACATAACCTCCGCCCGACTTCGTCGTCGGAGGTAAAAATACTAATAAGTCATTGTTAGTAGGCTAAATGTGATGTGTTTGAATGACTTAACGACTCCAAGCGGGAAATACCTTGAATTACCTCTACACTGAAAGGTCTGTCATAAGATGAATAAAATCGTCTGATGGGAACATTCACCTGTTGAGAAATATCGAAATATAGCACAGTAGAGTCTGCTTAAAAAAAAAAATCTGAAAGTCCATTCTAACTTTCTCGAAGCCTTTTCTACGGGCAAGGCAAACAGTCACGACTAAAAGTGTTGTTCCCAGCTTTCCACTTAGATGCATGTTCAGACCGTAATCTTCGCTACTTTATATATCACCCACTGCCAACACACTTACTCGAAGAGGCATTAAACGTACCCAGTCCATAAATGTATACCACGTACAAAGACCAGCAGCAGGCTTTATAATACAGACCATTTATACCAAACTTAACAGCAACACATGTAAAGGCAAACACATGGAAGCACCGTACCCAATTTCATAAACATACAATACTGGTACCGTATAGAGAAACCAACAATACAGCCACCCAATACACAGATAAATTTCCCTTACTTCAAATATACACCCACCCAGTTCACTATTAATTTACTTAGCCGCATGCCCATAACCAACATTAAACTATAAATATACACCAACCCAATATACTGATAAATTTCCTTTTTCACATGTTCTAAACCAGCACTAAACTACAAATATACTTAATATACTACATACGATTATACTACAGATATACCCAATACACATATAATTTCCCTTGTTGGATGTTCATAATCGCCTGTACTATTCACTCCTGATGTAATGGAGGAGGTCGTATTGTCTAATTTTTTTTCCTTGGTGATTTCTCATGAATCTAACACTTTGATGTTCCTCTGTCTGGTATTTAGGGATTTCTGATATGAGCTTGAAGTGTGTTTTTTATTGTGTAAGAAAATATGAAGGAGAAATATGCAACAGATGGCAGGGTAAGGAACACATGCGTCCGAGTTTAACCAGCCTGAAGAATATACGAGCAAAAGTTTACAAGCTACAAGGAAAATAAACTGCCGCCAAAGAGGTGCTAAGGAATACAAGAGAAAGTTAAGAAGCTTTAAGAAAAATAAATCGCTGCAGAAGAGATGCTAAAGAATACAAGAGAAAGGCAACGAGCAACAGGAAAAATAAACTTCTGTGGAAGAGGTGCTAAAGAATACAAGGTAACAAGCAACAAGAAAAATAAACTGCTGCGAGAAAGGTGCTAAGGAACCTGCTGAGGTGATGAGGATACGCCTTTCATAAACACGTGCTGTGAACCCTGAACCGCAATTCCCGGAACGAGGATGCAGCTCAGCCCTTAGCGATGAACCCGAGGGAAAAAAAAAAAAAGTGTATTGTATTGCTTCTTCCTGGGCACTCCGGAGTATTGCATTGGGGGATGGGGTGAAGGGGAGGGCGGGGGATGTTTGAGGGGCGAGGAAGGGTGGAGGGAGCGGGAAGGGGAAGGGGAGAGAGAGGCGGGGGGGGGGTGAGTTGGTGAGGGAGGTTGGAGGGTGAGAGAACTATTTCTGTCAGTGCTAAGAGTTTTGGGTCAATTAAAGTTCTACAACAACTTGGGTAGATTAAAGTTTTATAAAACTGTGGTCGGTGGGGGCGCCCATCATGCACTCAGTGAAGTGGTACTCTGTTTTAGGGTAGCTCTACATTGATTGGCAAGCCAAGTGATTTCCTGTAAACCAGGAAATCGTTTAAAACGCTGGGCGGTAACCTTATAACCAACCAACACGCGTTCCCTACGTGTCCACAAATGAGTTGGCGGAGGGTTCGTGCCCCTTCCCGGAAAGTCTATTATATTATAGCAGTAGCCGTGTGTGTGTGTGTATTTTGGGCAGCCGAAACTACACATTGAAATCGCACCAAAATTGGCTCAAAAATCGCAAAAAAAAATCGCTGATGTGAAAAAGCTTGGTCCCATCCCGATTGAAATTTTTAACCATATTTAATAAGCGATCACATTTTGATCAAAAAACGCTACTCCCGGCGCCAGGCGTAGGATCTCCGTAGAATTTTTTGCCCATAGGTAAGCCTAAGATATACTATAGGCCTAGCTGTAGCCGTGTGTCTGTGTGTGTATTTCGGACTTGCGTTCGGACAACATGGGTTCTATTCCCGAAGCTGCAAATAACACGATCAATTGGTTAGCTGCAAAAAATCCAAGTGACAATGTTAGACTAGAACATCACATAAACGGACCATCATGGGCCCTTCTGTGTCGCCTTGACGGCCGATAGTGACAACGTTACACTAGAACAGCACATAAGCGCGAGAGCCCTCCGCAGGAGCAAGTGCGAGGGGCCAGAAGGGCCCACGAGCACTTGTAACTAACTATAAATACAAGCAATAAACCTCGGACCAGTACAGACAAACAGGTGGCGACCAAGGACCGAACAAAGGACATGGTACGGATTGCAACATGGAATGTAAGGGGTGCAAATGATGAGGTGAAAGAGAGAGAGAGATTGCCAAGGTGTTTGTGGGTGCAAAAGTGGACATACCTGTATGTGGATTAATTTAGACTAAATGGGGAGGTGAGAGAGTGGGAGTGTGGATGGGGTATATGTGCGGGAGTAGGTGCGAATGTAGAGGGCAAAAGAAGGAGTGTGTATTGTTGTGTGCAAGAGATGGAAGGAGAATATAGGAGAGTATCGATCAGTTGGTTCAAAGATTGTGCGAGAAAGATTGAAAGTAGGATTACAAATGTAGGCGATTGCGTATGTGTATGCGCCAACGAAAGATCGTGCCAGCAGATTGAAAGAAGGTTCTTGGCAACTCTGGAAGCGTGCATGGAAAAGTATGAGGGGAATGAGATTGTTTTTGATTGGAGGTATGAATGGAAAAGTAGAGAATGTGAAGGTGGATGGAGTAGTTGGTGAGTGAGGTCCGCCTGCAGAAGTGGGTGAAAATGGCAATGCACTAGTGGACATTTGTGCGGGGAGGGGATTGGTGATGGCCAGTACCTTCTTTAGGCACAAAATGATCCGCAGGTACACGTGGCGAATGATGAGATGGATGAGTGGTGAACTGGATGAACGGAAGGCAGTGATAATGTGTTTGTGGATGACCGAATGAGAAGGTATGTAATGGATGCAAGAGTATACAAAGGCTGGGGGAGTTGAATGGATGAATAGAAGGAGAGAAGGACAGGAGGAAGTAGTCCATACAAGGAGGGTAGAAAGGTTGCATGAAGATGAAAAAAAGGCAGAATATAAGAGAGAACTGGAGGAGCGATTGGTTAACCATGATTCTGGTGGTTTGAATGATGTGTTGGTAATTGTGTGGGCCATTTCTCTGGGCATGGTGCTGATCAAATTCTTCCACCCTCATAGGCTAGTTTTTTAGTCCTCTCTGCATGCCACTTCACCCCATCTTTAGTGAGGAAAAAGGATGATGATGATGATGATGGCGGTCGGGGTGATAGTGTGTGATGAGCATAATTTTTTGACGTCGTATTATAAGTATACATATATAACGGAACAATACATTAATGCAGAGAGTACTCGTAATAAACCTACTGACATTGATGAACGTACCCAGTTCCATAAATATTTACCAGACTCTAAGGCGTGTACAGAAACCAAGAACAGTTCTATTTATGATCCTGTCACTTATATTTACCCAGGTATTTTAAATTGGCCTAAGTCATGAACGTACGCTTTTCTATAAATATTACTCTCTCTCTCTCTCTCTCTCTCTCTCTCTCACACACACACACACACACACACACACACACACACACACACACACACACACACACACACACACACACACACACACACACACTCCATAAATATACAGTACACCGTATACAGAGTAAATGTTCGTGTACTGTATATACGTTCTGCATCCAACCAGCTACATTCCACATCACTCATGCTATTCGTCGTTCTTTAATTTTTTTTTCTTGAGATTAAAAGAGTTTGCACCTTTTTATTTCTTACTGTGATATTTTCCTTATACACCTGTAATTCTCTGGTACGTCGTGTTTTTTTTATCGAAAGCGTGAATGTAACATAATATTAAAACCATCACTAGGGTGACGTATTACCACACTACATATTCGACTTCCTGCTACCATCAGACGAATGAAGAGAAATCGTTTGGTTGCAGCCAGAATCTACATTGTGTGTGTGTGTGTGTGTGTGTGTGTGTGTGTGTGTGTGTGTGTGTGTGTGTGTGTGTGTGTGTGAAGAGATTAACGAGCAGTATGTATAAGTAGACAGGTAGATAAGAGCTGCTAATGAACTTGAGGTGGTAAGAATACAGCTTTCAAAACCACGTTCACTGAACCTTTAACCACTCACTGTTCCCTGGACGAGGATGCAACTCAGCCCGTAGTGATGTACCCGAAAAAAAAAGTATAATATTTCTTCTTCTGGGGCATTCCGGGGTATTGCAGTGGGGGATGAGAGGTAGCCGAGCCGAGGATGGGAGGGAGGAATGGTTGAAGTGAGGGTGGGAGAGAGGAGTGGTCGAAGTGGGAGTGGAAGGGAGAAGTGAAATATAGGGTTGGGGAGTTGTAGGAGTAGGGGGTAGGAGTGGTGGGAGGAGGGAGTGAGAGTCATAAGAGTGGTGAGGGTGTGTGTGGTCAGAGGAGGGGAAGAGAGCAGGAGACGATGGGAGACTTAAATCATGAGTATCAAGCGCCTAACATCGAAAACATGTTATTCCAATCACACCGTGTAATTCAGTATTCTAGGATATATAAAGATTATTGAATTGCAACGGAAATGTGGGAATCAGAGTGGAGAAAGTGTGGAAACGTAAAAGACGAAAAGAGCATACTAACACGTGCGGGCTGAGCAAGATCCAGATGGAAAGCGCATTTTGGGAAACCTGACGGATATGAGTGGCAAGAGCAGAGTGGTGGTCAGCATGATTGGGTTGGATGGTGTGCAGAGAAGGAGAGTGGTGGGCGAGAGGATCACAGCGACATGAAGTAATGAACGCGCTGAAAGTGGCGAGAACGGAAAGTCAGCAGGGGTGGGTGGATGAGGAATACGCGGAAACGCTAAAATACAGTTAACTTTGGGGGAAAATATGCCTAAAACCCCTGATGTAGTGGAGCTGTAGTAGGGAAAGAGAGAGAAAAAGTCCGTATGGTTCTCTGCACTTACTAGATGGAGCAAGGGAAATCGAAGGCTTGAGTGATGAATGCGTGAATGTGTGGTTTATATCCTGTGGCACTATTTTCCTTATTCTCTCTTCGTCCTTTCGTTATTTTCTCTTCCTGTTTTTGCGATTTTCTCTTCATGTTTTTGTGATTTTCTCTTCCTGTTCTTGTGATTTTCACTTCATGTTTTTGTGATTTTCCCTTTCTGTTTTTGCGATTATTTCTTCCTGTTTTTGCGATTTTCCCTTCTTGTTTTTGTGATTTTTCCCTTCTTGTTTTTGTGCTTTTCTCTTCCTGTTTTTGTGCTTTTCTCTTCGTGCTTTTGTGATTTTCTCCTGTTTTTGTGAGTTTCTCTTCCTGTTTTTGTGATTTTCTCTTCCTGCTTTTGTGATTTTCTCCTGTTTTTGTGAGTTTCTCTTCCTGTTTTTTGTTATTTTCTGCTGTTTTTTATGATTTTTTCTTCCTGTTTTTGTTATTTTCTCTTCCTGCTTTTGTGATTTTCTCCTGTTTTTGTGATTTTCTCTTCCTGTTATTGTGATTTTCTCTTCCTGCTTTTGTGATTTTCCCTTCCTGTTTTTGCGATTTTCTCTTCCTGTTTTTGTGATTTTCTCCTGTTTTTTGTGATTTTCTCTTCCTGCTTTTGTGACTTTCTCTTCCTGTTTTTGTTATTTTCTCCCTGTTTTTGTGATTTTTCCCTATTTTTATGATTTTCTCTTCCTGTTTTTGTGATTTTCTCTTGTTTTTGTGATTTTCTCTTCCTGTTTTTGTGATTTTCTCTTCCTGCTTTTGTGATTTCCTCCTGTTTTCGTAATTTTCTCTTCCCGTTTTTGTGATTTTCACTTCCTGCTTTTGTGATTTTCTCCTGTTTTTGTGATTTTCTCCTTTTTTTAATGGTTTTCTCTTCCTGTTTTTGTGATTTTTTCCTGTTTTTGTGATTTCCTCTTCCTGCTTTTGTGATTTTTTTTCTTGTTCTTGTAATTTTCTTTTCCGGTTTTTTGTATCCCTCTCACCCCGTGCCCTAGTGGGAAATACAGCTAAGACGATGGTCTTATGGTGGTAATTGTAAGTGATACCAAACTGGATTATAGTCCTCATAAACAAGGCGTCTCGTCTTGTTGGTACATACTCAAGGACACACAAGAGTTTCCTGTGAGTACAAACGCAAGCATGTAATCTATGTACGTTCTCTGTCTGTCTGTCTGTCTCTCTCTCTCTCTCTGTCTCTCTCTCTCTCTCTCTCTCTCTCTCTCTCTCTCACACACACACACACACACACACACACACACACACACACACACACACACACACACACACACACGCACGCACGCACGCGCGCGCGCTAATTTTGTGACCCCCTCCGGTGATCCGTAACTTCTGACTCAAATACGAGGGGAAGTTAATCCATTTTCCTCTCCCCACTTCCTGTCCCCTTGTCGTTCTTCCTCCTCCCCTTTTCCTTTTTCCTTTCCCCCTTTTCCTTCCCCTCCCCTGCTGCCCATGCTCTTCCTCTACTCCTTTTATACTCGCTTGCATTTTTTTTTTCCATTCACCCCTTTTCCCTCTTTTGCCTGCACCTTTCCCTCTTCCCCCTTGCACATTTTCCTCTCCCCCTTTTCCTGCTTACCCCTCTCTGTTTCCTGCTCCCCTTCCTCTAACCTTTTGTCTTTCCATTGTCCCCCATTCCGCTTTTCCCTTCCTCTTCCCCTCCCCCCTTAGCAGCTGTTACCTCCCCTTTCCCCCAATCTTTTCCATCTTTCACAATCCTCTCAGCTTCTCTTTCTTTCTTCTCTGTTTCACTCTAGCTATGTCTGGAATTACACACACACACACACACACACACACACACACACACACACACACACACACACACACACACACACACACACACACACACACACACACACCTACTTCTCCATTAACTATTTTTACATTTTTTTTTTCTCCGTTTTCTCCATCTTCTCTTTCCGTTTTCCTTCTTCTCTCCACCTTCTCTTTCTATTTCCCTTCCTTTCTATCTCCACTCTCCACTTTCTTCTCCATCCATCTCTCTCCTTCTCCTACTGTATTCACATATCGCCACAATATTTACACAGGTAATGGTATAGTAATAATAATAACAAATGTGAAGCCTCAACCCAATACAAAACACTCTCAGTAATTTCCGGGTCGACCTGTTCAGTGCGGCTGTTGTAAATGAGTCTGTCTGGTTGATTTCCAAAGCTTTAATGATGAGTGAATGGCGCTGGAGCCGCTTTTCGCAGGGGATTCTGGTGATAGTTGTCTGATTTATGTTTTGCTATTTCTGGTAGTTGTCTGATTTATGTTTTGCTATTTTTGGTGATGATGGTTTTGATTTACGTTTTTCCCTTTTTTAATACTACCCTTTTCAGTTATCATAATGGGAACAGGAGGAGAATGATGATGATGATGATGGTGGTGGTGATGAAGATAATGACGGTAGGGTTATTACTAGTCGTACTGATGATGATGATGATGATTCTCTTACTCTGTTCTTTTCTTTTTGTGGATCCAGCCCATCCTCCACATTCTCATCGGGATAAAGTTTGGGGTAATGATGATGGTGATTATTGTCTTAACGTTGTCCTTTTTCCTATTTTGTACCGTAGCAGCCTATTAATAACAGGAATAGGGTTAAGTCAATGATAATAATGGTGTTGATGGAATGATGACGATGATGATGATGGTGGTGGCCGTGATGATGTTGTGGTCTTTTCACCATAACTTGACCAAGATATTCGTCCTTTTGCAGTCTATTTCACGTAGCTCAGTGGCGCAAAAAGATAGAACTACGGCTCTACTTCACTTCCATAGTACTTCTTCGTGACTAGTTGCATGTTTTATCGTTAATCACTTGTTACAACTCGGCATACAAGATGGAGATATGACAATTTTTGGCCAAGTTAAAGTGAAAACAGTATAAAATAGTGCAGTGGTAGTTGTGCTAGTGATGATGGTGGTGCCGAGGATGGTGATGGTGATAGTGATGAAGATGGTGATGATGATGAGGGTGGTGGTGATGGTGGTAATGATGGTGATGGTGTTGGTGATGGTTGTGGTGATGGTGATGATAATGGTGGTGGTGATGATTGTAATGATGGTGATAGTGATGTGGATGGTGTTGGTGATGAAATACAGAGGCGATATGAACTAGTGCACTGACCTGAAACTACAATACACTCGCTTGAATTTATTATTATACTGTATATATCTGTTCGCTTTAGTACTGTATTTCCCCAGAGAGAGAGAGAGAGAGAGAGAGAGAGGCGCGCGCGCGCGCGCGCGCGCACGCACGCACGCACGCACGCACGCACGCACACACACACACACACACACACACACACACACACACACACACACACACACACACACACACACACACACACACACACACACACACACACACACAGAACACGAAAACGAGAAACAGAGACCAAGGGGCATAGAACACGAGAACGAGACCGACAGTGAAATAAGGTCGGTAGATGTGGTATATAGAAGTGTAGATCAAATAGGTCCTCTTCAGAGACTGCCGGGAGGTTTTCAATAAATGTGATTGCTGTGTCGATTACTGGAGAGAGAGAAACGACTCTTGTATTGTACCCCTAATTGGATTACTTCTCAATGATTTACTTTTCCATATGTGAGTGATTTTGAGAGATATTTTTCCCGTATGTAAAACGCGTGAGTGACTAGCGATTTTTTTCAGTGTGTTGAAACGCGTGAATGAGTTTGAAAATTTTTTTTTTCTTATATTAAAACGCGTGAGTGATTTTGAGTGATCTTTTCCTTACATTAAAACGAGTGAGTGAATTTGAGCAATTTTTTTTTTTTTTTTTTAATAGTAAATGCGTGAGTGAGCGATTTTTTTTCCTGATACTAAAACACGTGAGCGAGTTTGGGCGATTTTTTTCTCGTTTATATTAAAATGCGTGAGTGATTTTGAGCGATTTCCTTTCCTTATGTTAAAACGGGTGAGTGAGTTTGAGCGATTTTTTGTCCAATATGTTAAAGCGCGTTTTTTTTTTTTTTCCATTTATTAAAACGTGATTTATTTGGTTTAACTTATACAAGGTGGACGAAAAATAGCGCCTCACAAGAAACTCACCCAGCAGACTTTGATTTACCTCTCAGTATAAAACTTTTCAGTATTTGCGAGTTTTCTTTTTTTTTCCTATTAATTTAGCCTCATTTATTTAGTTTACCGTATACAGGGTTGTTTGTAAATTGCGCTGCACAAGAAACTCACCGAACACTGTCTTGCGTGTTGTAGAGGCGGCTCGTTCTGCTGGTGTGGACGTGAGTGTAGCAGTGGGAATAGGAAATGAATAATTGATGCAGGGTAGACGCTGATGATGCCAAGCCGTCCCCGCAGCACACGAACTATCCCCCGGCGGACTGGAAGAGGAGCATTGTATGTGGATCACCCTATGCTTAACCCCTTGAGACCGATGTCGTCATTCTTATTTATTTCATGCAATCCCCTGACGATTTTATTCATAGAGATTTCGGGCTGGAGGGGTTCTGTATTTCATTAACCTTCTTTGTAGAGGGGCGCCTTCACGTGGTGGTCCGATGTGACTGGGTGGTAGAGCTGCGTGGTTATGCAAGTTTCCCCCAGTCCCTTCTCTGTACCCCGAAAGGAGGATAATGGAACGTGGAGGAAGGGCAGGGTTGGTTCGCGTTCAGATGTGAGCTTGTAGTTGCAGCTCTTACCACTCTTCAGTATTAGAGGTCTTCCCTAAGATGTGTGTAGTCGTCTGGAGGTAGCAAGAATAAAATGCATACGCCGTCGTAGTGAAGAGGCTATCAGCATCCTCGTTGGCTTAGGAGGGTTCGTGACGCCTCCTCTTCAGCAATTTATTCTGCTCATTACACACTGTCCCCTTAAACTCAAGTACACCTGTATTTTAATCCTATACCAGCCGACGATACTGTTTTAGAAAGAGAGCTACGGGGGGTTAGGAATAATACGTCCTCTCTTTCAAATCAGTTAGATCATGTGCAGATAGCAAAAATTAACAGAATAATGTGGACTTAAAGTGGTAAACAGGTTTGCTATATCGATTGCTGAGGAGAGAAATGTTTAGTTAATTCTATCTCTATCTATCTATTGCCAGACGCCATAATCCCGTACGGGGTGGCCATTTGACTTTGAGTGATTTGTTTTACGGGGAGGGGCACTAACCCTCCACCAACCCACTTGTTGACACGTAGGGAGCACGTATAGTTTGGTTATATGGTTACCACCCAGCGTTGTAAATGGTGTCCTGGCTTACAGGAAACCATTTGGCTTGTCACTCAGTGTAAAGCCATCTGTAATGGAAAGAAAAGCAATAAGAAGTGACAGGAATGTGGGCTATATTTGATTTACCGGATTGTAGTCCCACCGAACATGTATATTCACAAGAGTAATTTCGAAACAAAGTACTGTATGATTTTTGTCATGATTTCTCATTGCAGTATATACAGTTTAAGTAAATAGTCCTCAGTTTTGTTATGTGACTCTGATTTCTGCTACGTTTATATTTACAGTATTTTCTTCCTCACTGTCTTCTGTAAAGGGGCTGCTGATTCCGCCTTATTTTACGTATTGATATTTGGATGTTTAGGTGTTAGGTATCAGGTATCAGATGTTTAGATATTGATAGTTTTAAGAAAATATAAAGAGACTATTGAACGCCACTTAAGTTTCAGTATGTGGGTTTTATTTCTTCCTCTCTGTATTACCTTCTTGGCCGCCACACGCACCCCCACCTTTATTGAACCCTGCATCAGGCGTTCATTACTGTGGGGGCGTTACTGAAGGGGTTTTATTGCGGTGGTTTATGATTATTGGGTTCACGTACCACTCCATTCTGAGGCACATATACTCCCGTTTAACAGTATCCTCGTTGACGTAGGAGAGTTGGTGGTGCCCCTTCATCTGCGATTTATTTTGCACTTTACGCTGTCTCTCCATAAACCCAAGTACACCTGTATTATAGTCTTGTTTCTACCAAGATATTAGTTTGTTTTGGAAAGAGAACTACTGGGGGTCAGAAATCAAACGTCCCCTGTTTTAAATCAGTTAGTGTGGAGGTAGCAAGAATAAACTGAAAAATATGGAGTTGAATTGGTTAATATGTTTGCTCCATCGATTGTTGAGGAGAGAAATGGCTGATAAACTGTGGGCCATATTTGCTTTACCGGATTGATAGTCCCACCAAATTGATATTTAGTCAATAAACGCAATTTCGAAACAATATATGATTTTTGTCATGTTTTCACTGTTTGCTTGTTTTCATTATGCCGGTATTCCTCTTAATAAACGCAATATTACCATGTGACTATAATTTCTGCTGTATTTTAGTTTCGCAGTAATTTCTCATTGTCTTGTGAAAAGGAGCTGTTGATTCCGCTATATTTTAGGCGTTGGTTTTTAAGTATTAGGTATCAGGTGTTTAGGTATTGGTAGTTTCAAGAATTTTGTTGTTGCTTAACGTCGGTCTGTCTGGCCGAGCAGATCGTCGACCACAGGTCAGCTGCTTCTTTGGGATCGCCATATAGGGAAAGTACTGTACATACACCGTGTGGGGATCTGGCGTCCACTTGTGGTAGACAACGCCACGCCAGGGTGTGATCATGGTCCTTCCCACGACGGGGTGCACGGAAGTATGAGAAGTTTTGGCTCCTGATTGTACTCCACAGGTGCTCCATCCAGGGTACACAGGGCCACTACGTGAAGGCTACCCGTTACAAAAGAGTATATATGGAATAGTGAACCCCGATTTAATTCCATAGTACAGATATAATTGCTCCCCCTCTGTATTATCTTCTTGACCACCACACCATCCTTTATTGAACGCTGTATCGGGCGTTCATTACTGTGGGGGAGTTACCGGAGGGGTTTTATTGCGGTGGTTTATGGTTATTGGGTTCACGTAGCACTCCAATCTGAGGCACATATACTTTCGTTCAACCAGGGGAAGTTATGCACGAAGAGGAAAGGTTGGTGGCAGGTTGTGGTAGGATGGTCTTGAAATATTGTCTTAGCCGAGAAGCTGGGTACAGTTATAAAATTCTGATAAGATTTTGAAACTCAGGTAATGTTTATAAAGGAATGTTAGGTTCTGAAGCTCCTATCACTGGTATTCGGAAATCATCGTTCACTGTGTCCTTAATTATCGTACTGTAGTGATTCGGTATTTATGTCTGCCATTGTACAGATATGCGTGTTAGAAGGTAGTTTTGACAGGCATGTTAAAATGCGACACGGTAGCGTAATGCCAGATGATCATTAATCAGAAAAGTTAGTAAATTTTCCTCACGTAAAAGAAAATACAGTTACCGAACCTCCCAGGTTTGCTTTCCAGTCTAAGATAAAACGAGAGAGAGAGAGAGAGAGAGAGAGAGAGAGAGAGAGAGAGAGAGAGAGAGAGAGCCATTATCGTATGAAGTTTTGCCAAAGAATGCAAAAAAAAATTATCGTATGAAGCTAAGCGTTGGCAAACTTGGTGATTTCTAGGTATAGGGCGAGAAATACGCCTAACATTTCCAATACAATATCGTAATTAGATGCATTCATTATACTACCACATGGATATATTAATTTTAGGGAAGATTTTGTAGAGAAGGGGTACATGAAGGCTGTTTATAACTCCTCCAGTTCGATACGTCTCTCATAAGCCCAGTAAAAGTCTCCGAAGAAAAAAATAAAGTATACTACATCATCTTAATGGAGTGCTTCAAATAACTTTCCCCTGTGCAGTTATTAAGTCATTAGGAAGTGCAGTTACTCACGCACGTACTATTTCCAGTTACTCACGCGCGTACTACTCTTTCCAGTTACTCACGCGCGTTCTACTCTTTCCAGTTACTAACGCATGTACTACTTTTTCCAGTTACTCACGCACATACTACTCTTTCCAGTTACTCACGCACATACTATTTTTTCCAGTTACTCACGCACATACTACTCTTTCCAGTTACTCACGCACGTACTACTCATTCCAGTTACTCTCGCACGTACTATTTCCAGTTACTCACGCACGTACTACTCTTTCCAGTTACTCACGCACGTACTACTCTTTCCAGTTACTCATACATGTACTACTCTTTCCAGTTACGCACGTACTACTCTTTCCAGTTACTCACACATGTACTACTCTTTCCAGTTACTCACGCACATACCACTCTTTCCAGTTACTCACACGTGTGCTACTCTTTCTGTCCGTTGTATTTTCAGTATCCATAGATTGTTAGTTTGCCCTCTCATGATTGGGACAACTCAGGTATTCGCAACTCAGGTTCTGTAATCTGTTTAACGCCAGACTGTTTTATTCAGCTGAGTGAGTCATGGGAGCCTGAGTGTCGTAGTACAGTAAAAGCAACACCTGTCATGCACTGTACTCCTTTCACGTAACTTGGCCCAAATTTTCCTTCTTTTACTGTTTTTTTCACGTATCTCAATGCCAGAATAAGACAGTACTGCGACACCACATCCGTTCCATAGCGCCTCTTCGTGACTTGCATCGAATTTTAGTGTACGATGAAGAGATGGCAATTTTAGGCCAAGTTATGTATAAATGATATCGTTAGTTATGCTTTCACCACTCATCCTATTTAATATTGTTATTTTTCAATATCCTTTGATAATTAACTCCTTGCTCATGGCCTTTAGTTCCTTCTTCCTCGCATTAAAAAAAAAAAAAAAATCCGTTTTATTCTTAGTTATCTCCAGACGATTTTATTCAACTTAGGGTAAGCTTTCTGAACTGGAGGGGTTGGACACAGCTTTCATTAACCCGTCCACTTTGACATCCCCCCAAAGTTGAATTAAATCGTCTTGTGATAGCAAAAGTAGAATACAGAATACGTCCTCTATTTGCTTGGGTTAAACAGGCAAGCACGCAATAGCCAGCATTAAGATTGCAAGCACTCTTGAGTTTTATTGCCACCCGAGTCGCAAGAAACTGCTTGGCTGGGTCAACACAGGTCAGAGGCAGTATACATAAACTGTCTGGAGTCGTACTGTGAGTGGCCTTGGAGATCCCGTAACACCTCCTCCTCAGCGATTTACTCTGCATATGACACCTCAGTATCCCTTATATGCTATTGATGCACACTGTGTATTATTAAACAGATATACATAACATACAGGAAAGTGTCAGGGTTTAACAAGGGAAATAAATCGCCAAGAAAGACTGCTCCGAAACCCCTTAACCTGCCTAGAGTTTGATCCCTTCACCCCGATGACGAGTTCTTTTTTTCTTTTTTTCTTTTTATTTTTCCATTCTTGATGCCTTAGGTCAGCTTTATTCAGCTTAGAGAGAGACTTTTCGA
>NC_136999.1:9252853-9347853 GCF_032717465.1 Coenobita brevimanus | reverse complement strand
ATCCCGACAACCATCTGCACCACTGCTACGGCCATCATACCACTACCACTCAGACCACCGTTTCTACCACGCCGACCACCATACCATTACCATTAGCCCCTCCCCCCCTGCCGACCACTATATCTGTCACAACCATTGCCAGCCCGACTACCATACCACTACCATCCCCGACCACCATCTCGACCATTAACACTACCCATTCTTGGCCACCATCTCTACCACTCCCACTCCCCCCCCTCACCCCTGACCACCATCATTACCACTCCCACTACCTTCCTACCCCCCCACGACCACCATCTCTACCACTACTGCCATTATAACCACCACACATATTCTCTCTCTCTCTCTCTCTCTCTCTCGTAGTTTTAATCTTATTCTGCCTCTTCCTCCTTCACATCAATCAATCATCTTTATGTCTTATCACACACACACACACACACACACACACACACACACACACACACACACACACACACACACACACACACACACACACACACACACACACACACACACACACACACACACACACACACACACACACACACACACACACACACACACACACACACACACACACACACACACACACCATCCAGATCCCTCCCTCGATCCCATTTCCTCAGCAAACTAAATGTAACCCTAACTCAGGAAGTGAATGAGGAGCCTTGAGAACCAACCCTTTAATAACAGGAGCGGTGGAGTTCGATTAATGTGTGTGTGTTCACTTTGCCGTAAAAACTGTATTGACTTTGTGTCGGAACGGGAGGGAAGGCTGGCGTTACCTTCATCAGTACAATTATTTCATTATTGTTGCTGCAGAAAAAAATGTAGCTTCCAAGGATCTGTCTTTTTATATCATCCATCTACCTGTCCATATATAGATAGATAGATAGATAGACAGATAGTTGTGGTCCTCGAAGAACGGGTTAATGACAGGACTGGAAGAGAGATTATTCCTTGTTGAAGTAATTATCTGGCAGGAGCAAGTAATAAGAGAAACAAAATAATTGTAATGACCTAGTTCACCACTTAATTGGGTTGACGTATTTTCTTGCCACCACCAGACGGTTTATTTCAGATCAGAGGAAGGGTTTCAGAAAAATGTAAGATATAGCCTTAATTAACCCTTACAGGACCTCCATAAAATAAGTAAACTCGCCTCTGTATAATGAAAAAAAAAATGCGTTCTCTGACTGAAAGGATTATTGACGTTTGTTTATACTGTTCTTCCCTCTCATTACAGGGATTCTGTCCTAGGCTGAGTAAGTCTGCCGGTATTAAGATCAAAATATTACTGCGATTTCGTTGCTGGTAGGATTGTGTGTGTGTGTGTGTGTGTGTGTGTGTGTGTGTGTGTGTGTGTGTGTGTGTGTGTGTGTGTTTGGATCAGATTTTCTCCCTCTCTCATGTCTCTCTTTTCCATTCCAACATTTATTTATTTTTTATTTATTTTTATCCATGTATTTCTTGATTGATTTAACCCTGTCTGCCCGTCTCTTCGTGGCGTCTGTTGTTGCACCAGTTGTCCAGCTTTTGTCGCTTTATGAAGGACGTGATTCGCCTCTGCACATGGCTTGGTTAGGTCGTAACCTCTCCTGCTTGCATTTTTATTTCTTTTCATATCCAGTAAAACTTTTTATGGATGGTGTCATTGTACAGTCAGTTTTTCTTATTTCCTTCGCCATCAAAGTTCATTATATGTCAGTTTGTAGAGAAGGTAAGTTACGAAGTTGTTATTGAATTTCAGTGCACTCTTGTGGATTCTTAGCTAGTGGGTTAAGGAATAGTTAGATTTTGAGGTAGATTCGGATCTGGGTGTAGGAATAAGTAATAAGTTCTATTGGCATTGGCAGAGGAATGCGCTTTCTGATTTGTTTAACAGGGCAGACTAAGACCGTATAATTAAATGATTATGTGAGACCGTAAAAGTATTCGTCTGGTAGGAAAGAGAAATTGCAGCAATAGGTCATAGATTTTACTTGCGGTCGCTGAAGTATGCATTCTGAGTGTTTTCTGGGTATTTGTGTCTTGATATCACAGTGCACCTCAACACACAAACTCTCTCCCACACCATACCACACCTCCTCCAGTCCACCATCCACCTTTTGAAGGACATGGAGGAAGCTGAGAGACTTCATAACCAGGTAGTGGTGTCACCCAGTCAAATCGGTGCCATCACGTGAAGGCGTCCCTGTCTAACACCAAAGTGAGATGTAGAATTTATACATGAACTCTTCTATATGAGATGGTGTTTCAGACTCGGTATAGCCTGTGTTTGTCTTAATTCATTCCCAGAAAATTGATAAAAATATCATCAATATAATAGTGGAAGTGTGTCGGGTACAGGCGTCCGCAGTCGTTCATGGACATCAGTGACAGATTTATGTACAGTCGAGGACAAAAGCGTCGCTTAAGAGTTCAACTTCTTTGTTTATCTGCTCCTCTGTTGGGTTATATTAATAAACTGAGAGAGGCTTGGTATGCTTCTGTGCCCATAGATCATTCTCTTTAATATGATGCGCTGGTGATGAAGGCGGCGGAGACCCTGAGTATGAAGTAGTTGCAGTAAAACAGAAGACGAAATTTTGTGATAGATAATACTGAGGAAAAATGTAGGTTTGTACTGTGCTGTTACGAATAGTATCGTACATAGAGAAGGAATATTTGTCACACACACACACACACACACACACACACACACACACACACACACAGTACTGCGCACTCCATTATCTGTTCTGTTTCATCCCCACGTACTCACAAGCGTGCAAATTCTTATGCATGTACTAACAGTCAAACACGGCTGGTTAGCCCCCCCCCCCCCACACACACACACACACCATCCCCACTCACTACCCGTCAGTCAGGGCCAATAACCGGTATATCATGGCCGTATTATCGCACCCAATAATTCAGCGGGAGAGAGATACAGCATATATATAAACGCCTACCAGAACCATGCCCCGGAACGTCCCCCCAGCCCCACAAATGGAATACTAAAAGCGAGGCAGAGTGAGCGCACTTTGTCGGGATTAGGGTTGAGTTGGGTGTTTAGTAATCACTCTGGGGAGATCTGTTTGTTGGTGGGGTGAGGGGTGAGGAAGGGGGAGTTCTGGCGTTGATGGGTTGAGGCAGGAGGTGTGGTAAGGGGAGAGATCTGCGTTGGGGTGAAGGGTGAGAGAGGGTGATGATCTGGGATTGATGGGGTGAGGAAGGAGGTGGGGTGAGGGGTGAAGGAGGGGGAGATCTGGCGTTGATGGGAGGAGATAGGAAGTGGAGTGAAGGGAGAGATCTGAGGTGGGGTGAGGTGGCTGTTGTGTTGTAAGAGAATTGAGTTAGGTGGAATGAATGCTGAAAAATAATACTGGATGAAGAATGCAAGGAGTGACTCAGAAGTAGATTAAGTTAGAATGGATACAGAGGTAAGAATTAAGGGGTTTGGCAGGGCTTGGTAGGGTAGCGTGAATGCTTAAGTAGATTTGGAAAGGCCAATGTTTAGTAATCACTCTTGTTAGACTTGATTTGTTGGCAGGGTGGGGTGAGGAAGGAGGTGGGGTTAGGTAGGAGGTGGGGTGAGGTGGAAGGTGGGGTTAGGGAAGGAAGTGGTGTGAGGTGGTTGATGTTCTGTATGCTTGGAGAAATGGATAAGATGACTAAAGTTGGAAAAAGAGTAGAATAAATGTTGGAAGGGTAGAGTTGGACGTTTGGTACTCACTCTGTGGAAATTGGTGTGTTAGTGGGGTGAAATAGGGTGAGGAGAGAGATCTGACGTTGGTGGGGTGAGGGAGATAGGGTGAAGGTATTGTGTTCTGTGACTGAGTGTATGGAAGGAGTAATTCTTGAGGGTAAAGTTTGACTCGGTGAATGTAGGAAGTATGGAGAGGGTGACAGATGGTGTAGGAGGGCCGATCTGATGCAGCAGTAAGTATGGTAATCAGTTTATCAGAGACCAAACCTTCCCTTAGAACACGATCTTTAGAAGTTTGTATATCCAGGTTCCCAGTCGTACCTTCAGGTGGACAGGGACAGAGGGAAACCACATGTGTCCACCAGTCTGATCTGTGACCCTGACGCCAGCCCCGTTGTCATATCCGGCAGTTAGTTAGAGGGCCGAGCCAATCAGAGAGACAGACCCTAATTGGTGTATGGTTAATGTAGGGGAAATAGGCTGATGGTAGTGGCTCTTCAGTGTGTGTGTGTGTGTGTGTGTGTGTGTGTGTGTTGGGGTGATTTGCTGTCTGTTTGTCACTGTCCTTGTCTTTCTGCTTGTGTGTGTGTGTGTGTGTGTGTGTGTGTGTGTGTGTGTGTATGTGTCTCTCTCTCTCTCTCTCTTGTATGTATGTGTGAGAGAGACGAGAGAGAAAGAGAGACAGACTGACAGACAGAAACTGGGACAGACAAACATTCCCAAATCCTTCCAACTCAATCACAAGAAGAATGCAACCAAGACACAACACTCCCCAGAGCTATGTGTAAAACGAACTGAATGTGTGTGTGTGTGTGTGTGTATGTGTGTGAGAGAAAGAAAAAAAGAGAGAGAGAGAGAGCAAAGATGTGGAGGAACAGACGAAGAACAAAGTGAAGGAGTAAAGAAAGTATGATACAAGAGAGAAAGAGAGAGGGCGGGGGGGGGGAGGTGGAGGATGTACAGTTTCCCTCAATAGTTCATTTACAGATCGTGGAAGGAGTTGGCCATTGTTGAGTGGTAATTATATTTGCATAGAAATTCATACTATAAATTCCTAAGCATTAGAAATATGTTAATGTGAGTATTTTCATTCACAGTCTCAGAATTAATATTATTAGGTAAGATTTTCACGTATGTACATTGAATTGCCTTATGTTTATTTCAGAATTATACAGCTAAAGTTAAAATAAATTATGGCATGGTGTCACAGAGCGATGTAGGCTAATTCCTCAAAATTTTCTTCGGATAAAAATTATTAATAGAGTATTGTTAGTATATAAACGGTATAAATTTACTGATGAGTGAAGAATCAGTTTAGTTAATTTGTATGAACCAACCATATACTGTACCGTTATTTTCATTGTTTTGGTTTGCACAGATGACTAAGAACCATATTTTGAGATTTGGTTACAGAGAGACTAACTGGATACACAACACAAGAGACCCATCCAGTATTAAACACACACACACACACACACACACACACACACACACACACACACACACACACACACACACACACACACACACACACACACACACACGGAGACGAAAAAAGGAGTAGACTGCAGCACCAGTCGAGCAGGGCAGTACTCCCGAGGTGGATGGAAAGCTGATGACAGGGAGTGCTGGAGCTCCCGTTTCATCAGCCCTCAGGACTAGTTCCTGACCATCCACCTTTGCTGAACTTTTTCAGTGTCTCAGTTACACAGAGAGTAGGCCAGCATGCTCTCCAGTACAAATTTCTCTAACTATCATCACCAAACTACATGCACAGTACACACTACACTTCCTATTCAAAATTTACCCAAAATGGCGTCGTTTTACCAAGCCTCGGAGTCCCCAGGGGGGGGGACCATAAATGCCCCCACCATCTGCCCCTCTCCCGGTGACGACTCAAGATGCCTGGAACCACTGTCTGACTCTCTTCTTCTTCATTTCTGCAACATTCGCGGCCTTTCCTCTAACTTTCGCTCTGTTGAGCACCACCTCTCCTCCTCTAAACCTCACCTTCTTTTTCTAACGGAGACTCAGCTGTCTGAGGCAACTGACAGCAAACCCTTTTCTGTATCCTCCTACTTTCTCTATACTCATTTCAAAGCCAAAGGTGGCTGTTGTGTATATATACGCAACGACTTATCTTGCTCTCGTGTTCCTGAACTTGATTCTTCTGAATTCTCCACACTCTGGCTTCGGCTTTCCTGTCATTCTCTGACTAAATATATCTGTGCTGTTTACTTATCCCCTAATTCTACTGACTATCAAAAATTCTTCGACTATCTTACTTCTACGATGGAACACATTCTATCCATTTCTCCTTTCTCTGAAATCTCCATTCTTGGAGATTTCAATGTTCACCACCACCTTTGGCTCTCCTCTCCTTTCACGGATCCACCTGGTGAACAAGCCTACATCTTTTCTATCCTTAATGACCTAGAGCAGCTTGTACAGCACCCTACCCGTATCCCTGACCGCCTTGGAGAGAGCTCCAACATACTTGACCTCTTCCTCACAACTAATCCTTCTGCTTACTCTGTTAATCTTTTCTCTCCGTTGGGCTCCTCCGATCACAACCTTATTACCCTAACCTGTCCTATCACTCCGGTACGGCCTGTGGACCCTCCAGAGAAACGTCGTCTGTGGCATTTTGGAGCCGCAGACTGGGAGGCCCTCAGGCAGTACTTCTTTGATTTTCCCTGGAATGATTATTGCTTCCATGGCCGTGAGCCATCTGAGTGTGCCTTGCGCATTACGGAGGTTATTCTCTCGGGCATGGAAGCATACATTCCTTTCTCATATCCTTTGACTAATGCAAGAAAACCTTGGTTTAATCACACTTGTTCTAATGCTGTCCGCAACAAGGAGAGGGCCTACAAAAGGTACCGGAGCCAACCCACCTCTGAATCACATCATCTTTACGTTTCTGCCCGGAATCGTGCTAAGTCTGTTCTTCGCTCTACTAAAAATAATTTCATCCATACTAAATGCTCTCAACTCTCCAACTCGAATTCTTCCCGCTCCTTCTGGCATCTTGCCAAAAATCTTTCTAACAACTTTACCTCATCATCCTTCCCTCCTCTTTTCTACTCTGATGGTTCTGTAGCTATTTCTTCTACTGATAAAGCAGATCTCTTCGCACAGACTTTCTCCTCCAATTCTACCTTAGACGATTCCGGTGCTGTTCCTCCATCACTTCCCCCCTCTGACTTCCTCATGGCTGACATTAAAATTTCTTCAGTTGATGTATTTTCTGCCATCACTGGCCTCAGTACTAACAAGGCATATGGGCCTGATGGGGTCCCTCCTGTTTTTCTCAAGAACTGTGCTTCTGTGCTTACACCCTGCCTAGGCAAACTCTTTCGTCTTTGTCTGTCAACTTGTACCTTTCCTTCTTGCTGGAAGTTTGCTCTCATTCAGCCAGTCCCAAAGAAGGGTGACCACTCCCAACCCTCCAACTATCGTCCAATTGCTTTAACGTCCTGTATTTCAAAAGTTTTCGAGTCAATTCTTAATAGAAAAATTTTAAGGCATCTTTCCTATCACAACCTTCTTTCCGATCGTCAGTATGGGTTCCGTCAGGGACGCTCCACTGGCGATCTTCTCACCTACCTTTCAGACTCCTGGTCATCCTCCTTTCGGGACTTTGGCGAAAGCTTTGCCATTGCACTTGACATCTCAAAGGCTTTCGATCGAGTCTGGCATAAATCTTTAATTTCCAAACTGCCCTCCTACGGTTTCTATCCTTCTATCTGTGCCTTCATCGCTAGCTTCCTTTCTGGTCGTTCTATAGCCCTGTTATAGACGGCCATCGTTCTTCTCCTAGATCTATCAACAGTGGTGTTCCTCAGGGCTCTGTCCTATCACCAACTCTCTTCCTTTTATTCATCAATGATCTTCTAAGCTGTACATCTAACCCTATCCACTCATATGCTGATGACTCCACCCTTCACCTTTCCATTCGGTTCCCACAACGCCCATCTCAACAGTTACTTCAACAAACAAGGGATGAGGCTATGGCACACCTAATGTCTGACTTGGCTCGTATCTCTGACTGGGGTAAAAATAATATGGTTGTCTTTAATGCATCTAAGACTCAGTTCTTACACCTTTCAACCCGACAAAATCTTCCACAGGTATACCCACTAATGTTTAATAATATTCGGCTTAATCCTACATCATCCTTGAACATGCTTGGGGTTTCATTTACTCGGGACTTATCTTGGAAAGATCATATTACATCTCTTGTAAAATCTGCTTCCAAGAGATTGGGTGTGCTAAGCCGACTCCGCTCTTTCTTTACCCCTGCGCAATTGTTGACTCTATACAGGGGTTTTATCCGCCCCTGTGTGGAGTACAACTCTCATGTGTGGGGAGGCTCCCCTCATACAGCTCTTCTCAATAGGGTGGAGTCAAAGGCTTTTCGTCTCATTAACTCTCCTCCTCTTACTGACTCCCTTCAACCTCTGTCTCTTCGCCGCACTGTTGCATCTTTATCTCTTTTCTATCGCTACTTTAATGGTCACTGCTCCTCTGAACTGTCTGCTTGCATTCCTCCACCTCTACGACGGGCGCGTAGCACCCGTCTGGCAGCAGACTCTCATCCTTTTTCTGTCCAACTCTCTAATGCAAGAATTAACCGTTACTCCCAGTCTTTCATTTATGCAACAGGTCAACTCTGGAACTGTCTTCCTCTGTCTGTATTTCCTGCTGCCTATGATCTCCAGTCTTTCAAACGCAGTGTGTCCAGGCATCTCAAAATGATCGGATCTTGAATTTGGCTCTATATTGTATTTTGTTTTTCTCTTGGAGGGAACTGTTACTGCGGGCTCATGGCCTTTGGTTCCTTCTTCCTCGCAAAAAAAAAAAAAAATGTGAAATTGATCAAAGGAAAACAGCAGGAACAGGTAATGCCCAAACGCGAGATTCCCAGTCAACCCACAGTCATAACTTCTAACTTATTTTTTTTTTTGGCATTTTTATTTACTTTATTATATTTTTCCTTTTAAATTTACTTTTTTTATGCATGAAGAATAAGACATGAAAATATTCTACATATTCTTTCCTCTTCATTCTTGCATAACAGAATTACTTATTTTTTTTACGTATTTGGTGCTTGTTTTAGATGGAAGGCCAATGTCCTTATTCACGTCAGTTAAGGAAGCTCTCTAACACCTCTTAATAAGCGGTTTATTTAATTATTACACCTTGCCGTCCTCGGGTGTATTACGTAAATCATTCTAATTTTACCATACTCTGCATAAGTGACGTACAAAAGGATATTAATCACCTATATCCAAAAATAAATCGTTGAGGAAGATGTTCTGGGGAGCTTCCTCAACCGACGTGAATACCCACCGAAGAGTCATGGGAAAATCATCACGTTCCCTGTCCTTCCCCTTGTCTCGGTCTCTTCAGGGTACAAGGACGTCTTTTTACCTGTATTTTTGCCATCTCCCGACGATTTTACTCAGCATAGGACAGACGTTTCGAGTTGGAGGGGTTTTTATATATGTGGTCTTAACCCGTCCACTTCAACGAGGTTTTTATTAGCGTTTGTTATTGCTTGAAACAGACGATTTTATTCAGTAGTTGGGAAGTAGTAAATGAAAGCTGTTCCAACAAAAATAATAATAATAATAATAAAATCGTAAAGAAATGCCAGGAATAAGGTAGAAAAATTGTAATCGGATTCAAGGATTTAATAAAGGCCATATAAGACAAGGCTCCTTTCCCTGGGTAAATAAAATCATCTGGTAGGAGCAAGAATACATTTGAACCTTATAATTATGAGAGTTTGGGAGAGTTTGTAAGAAACGGAATCTAAAGGTGAATGTAGGGAAGAGTAAAGTGATGGTTTTTGAGAGAGGTGAAGTCAGTGAATGTACAGCGAGGTTGGATGGTGAGGAATTGGAAAATGTGAGTACGTTTAAGTACTTGAGTAGTATGATGAGTAAGGATGGAGGTTTGGAGGGTGAAGTGCTTGAAAGGGTACAGCAGGGAAGAAAGGTTGCTGGTTCTTTGAAAGCATTGATAAGAAACAGGGAAGTGAGCATGGAAGTGAAAAAGTTACTACATGACAGTATTGTGATACCAACTCTAACGTATGGAAATGAAGCTTGGACGTTGTTGGAAGGACACAAGTCATGAGTGAGAGCAGTGGAAATGAGTTATTTAAGAGGAGCCTGTGGAGTCACATGGAGAGACAGGCTGACGAATGAGGATATAAAGGAGCGTTGTGGTGTGGATGTGGATGTGATAGGAAGTGTTATGAGGAACACACTGAGGTGGTTTGGCCATGTGGAGAGGATGGAGGGTGAAAGACTGACGAAGAGAGTGTATGTGAGTGAGGTGGAGGGGGGAAGAGGGAGGGGGAGGCCGAGGATGAGATGAAGGGATGGGGTGGAGAGGTATATGAGAGAGGGGGGGTGTGAGATGGGAGCAGGGCAGTGAAAAGGCGGGGAACAGGACGACGTGGAGGCGATTTGTTTGTGGCCACCCCAAACGGGATTGAGGCATCTGGCAATAGATAGATAGAATTATGAGAGGCTTTTCCTAAGTTGCATAAAAGTGTCCCATTGCAGCAAGCGTAAATTAAATGCCGCATAGTAAGAGACCTTTCCTAAACTGAAAAAAAAAATCGTCTGGTAAGAGCAAGAATAAAAATAGCCCTACTGGGGACCTTGAGTAAGCTGAATGAAATCGTCTGGTAGGAGAAAGAATAGATTTTTAACCGGACGTCAGCCAGAAGGACTTTGGTTACAGCAAATAAAGAGGGTGTACATACTCCACGTCTGTTTTATCCTTATTACTGCTAGCGTATTTATTTACTAGAAATAATAGTAAGAACAGGTTTCCTTATTAGTACTGATGGTATATTTACGGTTATTGCTATGAATAATTTGTTGGAAATCCTAGTCAGTAAGTTTTGTCATAACGATAGAAGTATTTTTTGCAGGTAAGTCACGTTCTTCTCATGCATGTCTTGTTTTGAATAGTTTGTTGGAAATTTTTCTTAAAAGTAGATATGTTCATAGTTATAATGATATTTTTCAGTTGCAAGTAAGTGGTGTTCTTGCATGTGTATCGTTATTAGTGTCATTGTCATAAATAATTTGCTATCGATGTTTGGGAGAATTGATTTGTTCGTTGTACTAATGATATATATTTTCTCTTTTGCAGGTGAGTCGTGTTCTTCTTTCCACTCCAGAAATGTAAGTGTGAAAGCACCTTTAATGTACAGTTGTGGACATAAATATTGACACACTTCCGTACGATAAATAACGAGACAGTGAGCAATAACTTCGTGACCCAGTAATGCGATCATCGGTGCCAAACAAGCTTTTCAGAATATTGTGTAAGCATTTCATAAGTATTCGGGTAAAGGTGAAGCGATATTCTTGTCCACATTTTACATACACCAAAATATTGATCTCCGGTGTAATATCTTTTAAAATGATCAGCCCCTCCCCCCTCCCCCCCCCAAAAAAAAAAAAAAATTACTCTAGCTTTGTTTGCTTTCCGATGTATGGGACGGGAGGCTCAACTACTCGGTGATACAAACTTTCCTCAACTCCCTCTCTATCCCTCGAAAGGAAGATGGTGGGCTGCAGGAGGAGGGCAATTTCAGCCTGCAGTCCACTGGGTTCACATTCAGATGAGCCTGTCTCCTAGTTTCCTTCTGGTTACTCACATTTACTGTCAATCTTCCCACATCCATTCTCTTCTAAAAGTCGTCTAACATACATACTTCCAGTCGTTCTCTCCTTTCCATTCAGTCCTACATAAACCGTCTTGTCTTATTCAGAATGATTTACACAGTTAGTTTTGTTAGTGGAGAAGCTGAAGGTTTTAAAGAAAGACCAGTTCTGTATAGTCTGTGGCCACGAATAATTGAACAGGTGTTGTGGTGACGGAGACTATTAATAAACACATCCCTAATTAGTCTTAGCAATTTAATGAGGTGCAGCAACAGGTGATATTGCGTTTAATTCTGAAGCTCGTAATCTCGGTTTTAATGTATAGAACTATTTGTGTGTGTGTGTGTGTGTGTGTGTGTGTGTGTGTGTGTGTGTGTGTGTGTGTGTGTGTGTGTGTGTGTTCCTCCAAATACTCATGCGTACATTTTGATATTGCAAGTGTCGTAGGAAGCTTCTTAACGCCCCTCTGTAAGCGTTTTAGTTCGATATTACACCACTTTCTCTTGTGTATTATATCGTTTTGATATCGCCACAGTTTACATCAATAACATACAAAAGGATATTGAGTCATAATGTAAAGAATGAATCGCTAAGGAAGAGGTGTTGAGAATTCTGCTAAACCACTTAGAATATAGCTCATAGACTTGGGATTTATCGAAAGCGTTACTGTATCCACCACCACCACACCCATACAGGTAACGACCAATTTTCCTACATATAATGGAGTACTTTAACACTCTCATGGTCGGAGCAGCTCTGGCACACTGTTTCACTTAACGTTAGACGATTTCATTCTGCTGAGTGAGTGATAAGAGCCTTAGTAGTCACAATAAACCCTCTCATGATTGGGAAAACCCTTTGACACCAGACGATATTTTCAGCTGAGAGGGAGTCATAGGAGCTTAAAGGAGCTAACACTAGTATTATTAACCCTCTCTGCATAACTCAAGTACTCTCTTCCAGTTAATGACAGACGATTGTATTCATCTGAGTGAATTAGAGTTGCCAGAATGAAAAAAAAATGGTCTCCAAAATCATATGTTGGCCTAACCGTTTCCTTGACCTTAAGTAATATCGAAATAAATAGATAAATAAATATAAATTAACAATTAATAAACATCACGGAAGTTGAATGACTAAACTCTACGCTCGCAGTTTGCCAGATTTCACTTCCCTCCTATAGGCCTATGTCCTCATGGCGAGGGAGAGGTTTTGTGCTAAACTCCTTCAACCTGATTACGTATTTTTCATTGTAAGGCTCCCACCAGGCTATTATATTCCTCCCTTGGAAGATTTCTTTTAATGCAGGGGTTAATGAAAGCCTTAGCCAACTTCCGTAGCTCAAAAATTCCCTCCTAAAATGAACAAAGTTAAGATGTAGTGAGAATGTAAGAATAGTATGTTATCGTAGTAAGAGTTAAAATATACAAGTTGATCTTTTATAAGGTGGGTAAAATTGAAAAAAAAAAATAATGGTTTGTTGATCATTCTTAATCCCATGAGGGGGAGAGATCAATACTACTTTGAAAAAAATATATATATATAGTTTTCTTGAGGCTAGAATATAAAAGAAAAAATATATATATGAATTGTACAGAAAGACTTATACGTACACATCTTATATCATAAAGGCCTTCCGTAAAAAAAAAAAGAGAATTAGGAGAATACGACACAGAGGGTATCGTTGTACTGGGGGGGAAAAAAAAATGTTTTGTCCCTTTGCGCCCCCCACCCAAAAAAAAAAAAAAAAAAAAAAAAATCATCTATAAGGAACAAAGGTGAAAAAGACCCCTTCGTACTGAAAAAATATCCTCAAATTATACTTTCGTGAAATCTTTGCATAGACATAAAAGTTCTTCATTTTTATCGGCCCTTTTCGTATCGGTAAGAGCACAGTATATCCAGATTAGTAAAGGAAATTGCCACTATTACGGGATAGTGAGCTGGGGTATAAGTAACAATGATGGTAGGTGCTGGTATGGTGTGGTGTGGTGTGGTGTGGTGTGGTGTCCAGCCTCTGAGTGTGTATTTGCGCGTGTGTGGTAGAGCGGGAGACGGAAGGCTTTGTGTTTGGGGTTCAAGTAATGATTGAGTGTGTGTGTGTGTGTGTGTGTGTGTGTGTGTGTGTGTGTGTGTGTGTGTGTGTGTGTGTGTGTGTGTGTGTGTGTGTGTGTGTGTGTGTGAAGCGGGGGCGCAGGAGAGGTTGTGAGCGTGGGAGGGATTGGACAGGGTGTTGTTCTGTGTTTGTTGGGATTTTGAATTTATGTGCATGGAGAAATTCCGAGTTAGAGGGTTGTATTCGTGTGCGTCAGGGTGGAGGACTGTGTGTTTGTAGGTGTTGGGGGTTGTGTTTGTATTTTGCTGGGGCTGTGTGTTTGTTTTGCGAGGGTTGTATATTTGTTTTGGGGATAAGGAGGGGCAGGACACTGGGGGCGAATGGAAGGCTGTATATGCGTTTTGATTATGTGGGTGTGGGTGGATGGGAGGGTGTGCGGGTGTGTTCTTTTTAAGTGTGAGGATGTCAGTATACACATATATGGGAATGAATATATGAACACACACGTATATACTGTATATATATGCCGTGTCAACAATATATCTCAAAATTCCCACTACCTGCAACCTCCCGCCGCCCAGGCAACAAGCCCACGGGTGCACTCTACGGGATTTTTGTGCGCCTGTGACTCTGCATACCAGATTAAAAGTAACGCACACACCCGAACGCCAAACAGCATGCCCGATGCTGGGGTGCATCAGGGACCAGGATCAAAATAAGTCCCCTCTCTCGCGCCCGCGTTGGAGGGGGGCGAGGGGGAGTGGAGGGATGGGGAGATGGAGGGAAAAGAGGTTAAATGTGAGTGGGAGTTGGAGTGTGGAGGAAGAGGGATGGAGGGATTGAGACGGAAGCCGAAAAGGGTGGGATTGAATAGAGAGAGAGAGAGAGAGAGTGGAGGTGAAGGAAAGTGGAAGGGTTGTAAATGCAAGGAGAGGATGTACGTAAAAGTGGATGGAGGTGTTAAGATTGAGTAAGGATAGGATGAAGAAGGAGTGGAGGAAAGAACCTGCAATGAGAAAAACTTGTGTTCGAATCCCGGGTCAGTTACATTCCAGAAGATTATTTTATTTTTTCTGTGTCCCTCTTCATCACGCAATACACATGGGGACCTGGATGTAAATTCGATTGTTGTGTGTCGTATTCTAGGAGAAGATTATGACTTGGAGGAGATGTTTTGTCTGCCTAAATGACCCTTGTGCAGTCAGTAGGCGTAAATCTTAGACTCTCTCTCTCTCTCTCTCTCTCTCTCTCTCTCTCTCCAGTAATACCTGGTTTGGTTTATTCCTGCCACTGCCAGACGATTTTATTCAGTTTAGGGACGATTTCTTTTACTGAAAGGGTTAATGTAGGCCATTTCTAACACTATCGAAAAATCCCTCTGTAGCTGACTAAATTCCTCCTTAGATACTAATATTAAAATACAACAAATGCGTCATTGCAGTGAAGGGATTAGGAGTGGGAGGGAGTGGTGTGTGTGTGTGTGTGTGTGTGTGTGTGTGTGTGTGTGTGTGTGTGTGTGTGTGTGTGTGTGTGTGCTCCAATACTTGTAACCATTCCCCCACGCAGCAAGGAGTACATTTGGTGTTATCACTACTTGAAATAAGAGTGCCCTATGTACTGTTGTGTGCAGGCAGTTGTGTACTTAGGGGGATAACGTGACTGGCCAATCAGGAGAGAGAGAGAGAGAGAGAGAGAGAGAGAGGGGGGGGGAGATCGGGGGAGTAGAGAAATGTAAAAAAATGGGAAGGGAGTAAATAAGATTGAATGCTTTTTGTAGACCATTAAGTACCATGAATACCTTAATCTCTCATTTATTTCCCTTTGGTACTTTCTTCTATTGAAAAAAAATATATATATATATCCGTAGGTTTCATACATCTCCCCTGTGAAGTGAGAAACCACCTTTTCCATTAACTAGAAGTAAAGTATATATCAGGAAATAATGCACGGAATTTATCAACAACAATTATTTCAATGGACAAAACACGTACCTTCACATTCAGAGTGAAACGTGATTGATTTAATGTTGTTCAGTTTGAGTCAGGGATGTTGTACAGTTTGGGACGAAAACTCGCTTGATGTTTCGCCTTTGGAACCTCTAATTTTCACCTGCTGGCTTGTATTCGGGAGCTGAGAGAGACTTGCTGTGTTTCTCTCTCATTGATGTCATGTGTCGGTGAGGAAAGTGTGTGTGTGTGTGTGTGTGTGTGTGTGTGTGTAGTAGGCGAACTTTTGTCCCTGACTGTATACTGAGACCCATATTCTTGTCGATTAAGAAGACTTTCCAGCACTTCTTCCTTGGCGATATATTGTGCACCCCTGACCCTACCTGCTCACTCCAATGATGTGTTTCGTAATTTATTCTTGCTTGTTTCAAAGGCTAAGGCAGACCAAGAGAGACTTTTTTGACATTGAAGGTTAGATATAGCCTAAAATAATCATGTTTACTGTTATACATCTTTTCTCTGTGAAGTAAATTCGCCTAAAGATAGCAAGATTAATAGAATTTCAATCCATAGATGAATAGGGTTAATATTTTGTGATGTATGAAGTATAAATACTGATATACGTATAGTGTATATTAATATCGTAAGTGAGAATATTAACCTGCCATATGAGGAAATAAACTGATAAGGAGGAGGTACCAGGAAGACTCATAAACCCCTGGCTGGTAGGATTTCTCTCGACTGCAAACAATCGTCTGGTTTTAGTTTAAAGGGAAAGGAGAGATATTTATTTATTTATTTAGTGTATGTATTTATTTTGCTACTAGTATTTTTCTCAATTAAACTTGGTCATCTGTTGTTAGCCTAAATAATAGACCAGAATAAACCAGTGAAAAGGTTAAGCTAACGTTTGTACTGTCCTAAGCATGCCAAGAGCTTGCATAACCCGCTTTACGGTGTGTTATAAATAGTTCTTGGTGCGGGTTAGTGTGTGTGTGTATGTGAGAGAGAAGGGGGGGGGGAGTAAGCAACACGGTGTAACCAGGTACCAGTGCTGACCTTCGTGTTCTTGCTTATCAGGCACGCATAGGAAGTTCTGCTGTCTGACTCACGCTCTCTTTGTTTATGATTTTTTTTTTGTCCGTCTTCTTTTTTCAGTCCTCTGCTCTGTCCATTTCTTCTATTTTCCCAACCTCCCCCTTTTCTTCCTTCATTCCTTCCTTCTCAGATCTTTTCTCTTTTCTCTCGTGCCCTTCTTTCCTCTATCTTGCTTTCTTTTTCTCTTGCCCTCACTCCTTTCTCCAAAGCTCACTGTCTCTCCCTTTTACAACTCCATTACCTCGTTCTTTCCTCCCTTCCTTTTTCCCTTTGAGCTCTCTTCCTCGCCACTTACAGTCTATCTCACTTTCCTCTTTTCATCTCTGTCTTCTTCATTTCCCTTCTCCTCTTTCCTCTCCCATTAGATCCATGCCTCTCTCCCTCTCACCGCTGTATCCCCTATTACCTTAGCCTCTCTCCTTTTTTCTCTTCTTCCCTCTAGATCTCCCCCTCTTTCTCTCCTCTTGCTTACTTCTCTCACCTTTTCTCCCTTCTTCTGTACCCTTATTTTCCTCTTTTCTCTCCCTGCCTCACCCATACTCTCTCCCCATCCTTTCCCACTTTACAAACATACGCACGTTCCAGCGCTTGTGCGCGCGCGCGCGCGCGCGCACGCGCACACACACACACACACACACACACACACACACACACACACACACACACACACACACACACACACACACAGTTATACTCTATACATATACAGCTATGTGCATAATCCATTCACAAACACAATCTCTCTCTCTCTCTCTCTCTCTCTCTCTCTCTCTCTCTCTCTCTCTCTCTCTCTCTCTCTCTCTCTCTCTCTCTCTCTACCTGGTGCCTACATTACAGACTAAGGCTTGCGAATAACTCAGCCCTCTGGCACGCAACGACGGGGTTGGCACGTAGAAGAGAGAGAGAGAGAATAACATTCACCCCCAGGACGGTTTTTCTCTCTCTTTCCCGATATCCTTAGACGAGTATATGAAGCACGTGGGAAACCTCTCGTAGTGAAGAGGTTATAAAATAGTATATATATATATATATATATATATATATATATGGAAAATAAATCTCCAGGTCGAAAAATCTCACAGACGCTAAGTAAATTCGTCTGGTAGTAGCAAAAAAAAAAATTAACATCGTTGCCTCGGCGGGAAGGGGGTCTGCGGAAAATAGGAAATGAAAAAGGATGGTAGAATTTAGTAAGAGAGGAAGGAAGGAGGGGAAGTAGGAGGAGGAAATGGAGGAAGGGGGGGATGAAGGGAGGGAGTGAAGGTCAAGGTCTAAAGAAAAGAAGGGAGGAGAAGCGAGAATGATTTAGGGTGAAAGAGGAGGGGAGAGAGAAATGAAGAGGGGAAAGTAGGGAAAGAGCGGCAGAAGCAGGGTGAGGAAGGCGGACAGAAAGGGAGTGGAGACGTGAGGAAGGGCGAGAGAGGATAAGAGTGAGGGTGACAGGAAGAAAAGAGGGGAAAGAGGAAGACAGAAGAGGAGAGGAATGAGTAAGGTAGTGTAAGGTTGAAGGAAAAGGGGAAGGCAGGAAATAAATAGAGGAGAGGAGAAGCAGGGGAAAGTGAACGGAAGGGAGAGGAGAAAAGGAAAAGAGAGGAGAGGTTAAAGGTTATTGGAAGGAATATGGGAAGGGAGAGAAGACTGGGTGAGGGGAAAGGTGAGGAAGGAAGAGGAGATGAGAAGGATGGGTAGGAATGAGTATGAAGTAAGTAGGAGAGGGGAGGAGAGAAGGAAGGAAAGAGGGGGGAAGGGGAAAAGCGAGTGAGGAGCAAGGTGAGGGAAGGAGAGGACAGGAGAAGAAAGGAAAAGGGAGAATGATTTAGTATGAGATAGAATGAGGAGGGAGGGGGGAAGTGAGATGAGGAAACGATGGAAAGGGGAAGAAGAGTATAGAGAGTGAATATGAAGAGGCAGAAGTGAGCGAGGGGAGGAAGAAGAGGAGTGGGTATGTGCGTGGTGACTGAAGAGGAAAATGATAATGGAGTGGGAATGGAAAGTAAGGAAATTAAAGGAAAGAGAAAGGAAAAGGAGAGAGGAAGAAAGTGGTGAGAATGAATGGGATAAGACACGGGAAAGTGGCAGAAAGAGGGCAAGAGCAGGGAAATGGAAAGAGAAAGGAAGAGCGGGAAAGGGCAAGGAAGAATGGAGACGACATGGAAGGGGAAAGGATTTGAAGAGAAAGGATAGGAGAGAGAGGACAGAAGAGGGACATAAAGATGGAAATAGAGGAAAATGAGGGAGGATGGAGGAGGTGAGGGGAGAGGGACAGAGGAAGGGGAAGGGAGGGGAGGGAATGAAGGTCACGGGTTGGAAACGAGGGTGGGGCCATTTGGGAGAAGATATACTGTACACGTATGTGCACACACACACACACACACACATATATATATATATATATATATATATATATATATATATATATATAGATGTGTGTGTGTGTGTGTATAATATATATATATATATATATATATATATATATATATATATATATATATATATATATATATATATATATATATATATATATATAGTACACAGATAGTAAAAGAATATATTAATATAATCCTTTTCCCAGCTAAACGAAAAACAGCAAGTACCCGAAGAGTGCAACTGTGGAAAAAATAGAGATTAATGGAGATAAGAAAGAGACAGCACGAAGTTAGATTTAAGTATGTCAGATAGGAAAGTGAAGAGGAAAAGAGAGTAAGTAACATAAAGAATACGAGTGGCGAAACAAGGTGGAAGAGAAAAAAGAGAGAGATGTATTTGTACGAGTGTAGAAACGGGCGGCTTACACATCCTAGACATACGCTGGTAACTCTACCAAATAGGCCTAAGTTCAAGCTTTGTTTTACGGACCCTGAATGGAAGCCAACCTGTAGCTCCAAGGAACACCACTTTGACGCTGTAAGTGACCCGTCCCCGCCCAGTGCTTATTCCTTGAGTAGCTTGTAGGTGCGGGAGGCTTTTGGAGCGTAGGGTAGGAAGTGCGTGTGAAAATTATGTTGGAGTGACTGTATTCGTGAGTAGAAGAGTTTGTATGTCACCGGTGGGAGAGAGAGAGAGAGAGAGAGAGTCCGTACAAGTGAGATCGAACTGACCGAACACTGCACCCTCTTAAATGTCCACCTTCGGGCAGGATTGAACCCGGGTCATGTGGACTGGTAGACGCACACGCTACCGACCCAAGCACCAGAAGTTTCAGTGAGGGAGAGGTAAATGCGTAAGATGAAATAAGAACAGCTTTACCGAAAAAGAAAATCAAGTATACAGTGAGACAGAATAGGAGGAAAATGAGAATGAGAGGGGTAAGAAAGAGCTGAAATAAATGAGAAAAAATGAAAAAGAAAGAATAAGGAGTAAACGAGAGAAATGAAGAAAAGTGGAAAAGTAAAAGCAAGAATACAAGGAGGGAGAGAGAGAGAGAGAGAGAACTAAGTGGAAAGAAAGGAAGGCAGGTTAGAGAGGGATAAATAATAAAATCAGAAGTAAGAAAGGATGAAAGAAAGGGAAAAAAATATTTAAAAAAAAGACTGAGAAAGGAAAAGAAGGAGAATGCAAGGAGAATGAAACAGGGTGGAAAGAAAATTAACGAGAGATAGAGATAAGGAGGTGGAATAAGAGATAATAAAAGAAAGAATGAAAAAGAAAGAAAATATGTGGGGTCAGTGGGAGAAAATGAGAGAGAGAGAGAGAGAGGGAGAGAGAGAGAGAGAGAGAGAGAGAGAGAGAGAGAGAGAGAGAGGTAAAGGGGAGAAAATAAAGAAAAGAGAGTAAGAAAATTAGCAAGAGAGAGAAACAGGGAGGAAGGGGAGGGGTGCGAGGTCAGGGTAGAGGGCAATGGATGTAAAGAGATTATATATCAGGGGGGCCAGAAATTGCGAGGGAGAGAGAGAGAGGGGGGGGAGGGGTTATGTGGTGTGTGTGTGTGTGTGTGTGTGTGTGTGTGTGGGTATGTGTGTGTGTGTGTGTTTTGAGAGTGTAAGTTTTGAGTGCATTTATGAAACTGGGAGAGTGAGGGAGCTGGGAAAGTCAGTGATTAAAAAGGAGAGAAGTGAGTGTGTTTTGAGTGTGAGTGCCAGAATATTTGCAAGAGAGATCGAGTGGCTGGCAAAATCCAATAACCAGAAGTGGACAGGAGGTGAAGAAAAGTGTGGGGCGAAAAGAGAATCAAAAATGAGCTGCAGGGAGGAGGAAATGTGGCGAATAAAGAAAATACAAGTGGGGAAAGCCAGAGGAAGATCTGAGAAAAAGAATGAGGGAAATATAAAATGAGGGGGAAATGAGAGAGGAAAATAAATAGGAATAATCTGTGAGAATGTCGATGAGAAGTTAGCCATAAAACGAAATGAGAGAGGAAATTATAAAACAAAATAATAAGGAAAATATAAAATGGACTTGGAATCAGGGACAAAAATAAATTGGAATATACTATGAGAATTTAGACGAGAAGTTAGCCAGAAATGAAAAGGAAATATGTCTGTGAATTTGAGCGAAAGTCTGGGAAAATTTAGCAAGGGAAAAAACTGTGAGCATTTGTACTGCAGTTTTAAAATACTAGAGATATAAATGTTCATCCTTTCCTCTCCCCTCCCCCCCCATCAGGAATACGGAGGTTTAGGATCAGTATATCCCCACTTTTAAGGCGACGGTGTCCAGCCTCATTCGCCCCTGAGTTGCATTATGTTAGCAGTAATCCCCAACCGCCCCTCCGATGTTAACAGTTGCTGGCCTCATGGGTTCGAGCCCCTTAATCCATTAGACCACGAGGCACCATGTGGGTATATGGTTACCACCCAGCGGAGTAAATGATTTCATGGGCTACAAGAAATAATTTGGCTTGTTGCTTGGTGTAGCGTTACGTGAAAGCAGCCCTACATCGAGTGAGTGGATAGTGGCCGCCCCCACTTACCAGAAGAAATAAAAATGCAGATGAAAAGGGTGAGACATATTGAAGGTAAAGTTTAAAACAGGAAGAAATTACGAATAAACTGAGAATTTTGACTAGAATTCAGTGATAAATATATTGATAAAATTTGGAAGGTGTCATGATTGAGATTATGAAAGAGGTGGGATGTATAGGAATGAATAAAGTACTGTACAGTGTAAGATTTTAGACAAGAATATAATGACAGAAACAGGGTATTGAGAGAGAGAAATTGATGTAGAAGATTGAAAGAGAAGTGGAATTATTTGAGAAGTGAACTGTGGAATTGATGGAAGTGAAAGGTGTGTGAGGAACGAACGTTGTATAAGTCGTTTAGTGCGTGTAAGAGAGAGAGAGAGAGTAGAGGTCAGCGGAAGGGGAGTCAGCACCACAAGTCAGCAAGAACGGGGTGTTGGATAGTCTCAGGAAAACGCAGTGGGAGGCTCCCAGGGTTATAATTGGCCGCTGGGTGACACTGATTGCTGCCCTTACTCTCCCTGCACACGCGATCTGTTGCTTCCAGGGGATGCGTGCAGTTGTGTGCGTGTATGTACTCGGGTGTGTGGGGGGGTGTACTGTGGGAGGTGTGGGAGTATATGTCGTGTGTGTGTGGGTGTGTGTTGTATAGTGTTGATGGAGGTATATGTGAGGTTATGTACTGAAGCTTATATTGAGTGCTTGTTCTCGAATTTTGACTCCATCCTTGGTTTACTTTAAGCCTTTGCACCAGATTTGGTCTTATTCTGATAAAAACAACATTGAGCTTGCCATGTGACCCTGACCTTTGACCTGTTGTTCTTAAAAGCAGTAGATAGGTCGTTGGTTAATCCTCCCCTCTTCCTCTGAGTTTAGCCCGAATCGTATCAGAACCGCATGTTATTTTGTTCTCAGACAGACACATATGGGTCGAACCATAACTTTGCCCTGTCACCTTGATCTTTGACTGATTGTGCTTTAAATCGTCTCCATTCGTTTTTGGCTGTCTCTCTACTCTTTCACCAAGTTTAGTTAAAATCGGATCAAACGTGTTCTTGAAAATTAGTAAACAAAAACTGAGTCCTTTACCTCATACATACAACTCGATCTTTTATATAATCAGTGACAGAATGAGATTTTAAAATGCTTGTCGGCATCGAAAAATGAATTACATATATTTTGTATTATTACAGAAAACACATTGACTCTTCAGAATACCGTGGCCCCTATTTTCGTCGGTGAAGGAAGCTCCCTAACACCTTTTCCGGAGCAATTTATTTTGTATACTACACCATACTATTACGTACAAAAGGATATTGATCACCCATATCTGAAGTAATTCGCCTTGGAAATAATGTTTTCACTGACCTCAGACGATTTTTTTACAATCGAAAACTATCCCCGGCAGTTGAGGGGTTAAAGAAATGTCTCTTGTCTTTTTCACATCGTTTCCTGGCGTTTCTCCCAGACCGGATATTACCCTATCTGGTGGTTATAAAACAATTCTCAATACATTTCTCTCTGATATTTTTCGTATTGCTGCAAAAGGAAATTCCAGTTTTGCAAGCCGTCCAGATATTGAAGTTTTTCCTCGTTGTCCAGCGCATTTCGTCGTGAGTTACTCCCTTTTTGAAGTCCTTTACTCTTATCTGTATGAATTTTCAGATATATATATATAAAAAAATGGACAGATACGAACAGACACTTGCATATTCTTTTGGTGTGTGTGTGTGTGTGTGTGTGTGTGTGTGTGTGTGTGTGTGTGTGTGTGTGTGTGTGTGTGTGTGTGTGTGTGCGCGTTTTTGAAGATACACTTTATGTAAGTCTAAGCATTCAAGAAATAAAGAACTTCATCTCTTTCCTGTCTTCCCCTACCCACCTGACTTACTTTTTTCCTTGTATTCCCTCCCAGCTGTTTTATTCTTCGCTGTCTTTTCCTCCCACCTCTTTTACTCATTTCCTGGTTTTCCCTGTCGTCTGTTTTATTCATTCAAAAATCTTTGTGCTTTTCGTGTACACCTGTTTCTTTTCTGTGTGTGTGTGTGTGTGTGTGTGTGTGTGTGTGTGTGTGTGTGTGTGTGTGTGTGTGTGTGTGTGTGTGTAGACAAATAGATAGAAGCAGATATTTACAATCAACTTCACTTCTTGAATCTGTATATTGTCACATACTTCATTCCTTCCCTGTGCATTTTTAAGGACAAACATATTAACCCTCCAGTGGTCGGAACAGCTCCCATATCCAAGGCCAACTTACACCACACGGTAATAATTTAGCCTGAGAGTGTTAATACTATACCCCGTTCACTTAACTTGGCCTGATATCGTCGCCTATGCATTTTGAACTTTGAGCTGCAACTAAAGATTTAACCCTAGAATATGATGCTAGTCACAAAAAAATGCTATGAAAAGGATGTTGAGCTGTAGTATCGTCAAATTCTGCCTCTGTGTTACGGTAAATACAATAAGCTGCTAAGGGATAGAACTCTGGGCCAAGTTTTAGTGATTGGACTGTAGTGTCATTGCCCTCTCTTGGTTGGAGTAACTGACATTTATTCCAGCTAACGCCAGACGACTTTGTCCAGCTGACAGTGAGTCATATAAATCTGGGTGTTAATCCTGGTGCCATTAATCCTCTCATGATCGAAACGCCTCTTAGTGTTTCATGCAGCTGACACCAGACGATTTTATTCAGCTGAGTGACACATAAGATTCTGAGTCTGAGTCTTCGTGCAGCTGATTATTCTGTCGTCCTCATTTTTTTTTTTTCAGATTAATCCTCCCATCAGTTCTATGTTTATCTAAAATTCGAGCATTCTACCATTTCCATCCCTCCATTTTTCCCACTATTTTTTTCCCGCGGTCATTTCCACATTATCACCGTGCTCTCAAAAATAGCCTCCCGTTCTGGCTTTTTTTTTTTTTTTTTTTTTTTTTTTTTTTCTCTCAGAAACCAGAAATACAGTTCCTATGTATTTTGAGCAAGACTTACGTGGGAGAGAGAGAGAGAGAGAGGGAGAGATTAGAGCCTGAATTCTTTCTTTTCTCACGGAGCCGTTCTTTAGAGTTCTCTGTTGCCCGAAACGTTGTAGATGATAAAGAATTCAAGCTTTATCCTGTCTGTCTCCCGCTCAACATTTTCACCTGTTACAAATAATCATCAGTATTTTGAGGAAGATTAGTTTTCCTACTCCTTTTCCTAGCATTTTTTTTTTTCCTGACCCATCCTCACCATACTAAGGCTTTCTCGTTTAGCTTTTATCCCATTCACCTCGATCACGTCTTGTCCACTTTTTCTTGCCACCACCTGACATTTTTAATTCAGGTTAGAAGAGTTTTTGAAGTGAATGAGGTAAAAATATAGCCTTTATTAATTCTTTTATTATTAGGGAGCTCTCCTGAAACTCAATAAAATCGTCTGGAAATTGCAAGAGTAAAATGGAAAATAGTTAATCGGATTAAATGGGTTAAGAGAACAGACTCCTACCTATTAATCTTTCTTTGTATAATGCCAGACGATTTTATTCACCTGAGGGAAACCCATGTCCTTTAAGTGGATTGTTAAGATTTTTTTGCTTAACAGGTAGAGGCTTGTGTGACTCACTCGTAGGTGAATGATATAATATGGTGTATTGAAGAACAAGACACTTAGGGCGGTATTCCCCTGCAGTCAGGAAGCTCACTAACACCTCATCCTAACCGGTTTATTTCGGATTCTGCGTCTTTAATATATTGTTATGTGCTATTCATACAGCCTTTGTCAGTATTGAATAGATATAAGAAGCAGAAAAAGAGGATATTAATGGGTAGTTTAGAATATACATTAAATCGCCACGGAATAGATGCTAGTGAACCTCCTTTACCTTACAAGAATACGGCCCTAAGAGTTGTTCCGACCTTGAGAGGGTTTGTGGTGACAGTATTAACACTATCAAATTCGTACGACTCAATTAATTAAGATCGCCCCACGTTAACTTGAATCAAACACAGGTGGGGAAAAAAAAAAAAAAAAAAAAAAAAAGCTAAATTCATTCCTACACTAATGCCTTTTGCCCACTGTTGCCGAACTTTACATTCTCTGATTTTTTTCTCCATTTATCACCGTTAATTTTACCGGAGCCTCGATATTTTTTGCATGGAAATTCACACCACAAGATGCATTATGCCCTTCCCAGCATGCACCGTCAGTGTGAGTAAAGAGATAAAATTACGCATGCAAAAAGATGCAGGCACCAAAGGGAAATAAAATGGCTTTGAGGAAGGTATATTCACGCATAAAGAAAGGAAAAATATGCCTGAAATAGATCCAGGACAAAATAAGAAAAAAAAACACGAAACTATGCATACGACTAAAAAAAAAAAAAATAATAATAATTAAAAAGATGCACGCAAGAATGAGGAAAAATATTCTCAGATGATGCATGAATAGAGAGAGAAAGAGAGAGAGAGAGAGAAATATCTGCTTGGAAGTTGTACGCACGAATGAGGACAAAAAAGCTCAAAGAAAAGGCCCTCAGGATTAATACGAAAAAATAAAAATCTGCAGAGAAAGCGCAAGAAGACATAAGCAGACAGGCAGAATAATGCACAAGGGTCTGTATTATTAGTATGCAGTCCAAGCAGAAAACATGAAGGAAAAAAAATGGGTAAAAATATGGGCCAGGACAATGAACACACACACACACACACACACACACACACACACACACACACACACACACACACACACACACCGCATTAGCAACCACGAAGTATTCTCTCTCTCTCTCTCTCTCTCTCAACGTGTCTGGTCCAGGTATTAACACTCCTAGGCATCTATATTCACTCGTACCTAAATAAGATCGTTTGGCGTTAGTTAGAAGTTGTTCCTAACCACGAAAGAATAAATGAAGACGTGGAATAGAATACTGAAGTTGATTTTAACCATGGAAGGATTAATATGAGACGGACAATAGAATACTGAAGTTGTTCCTAACCGTGAAAGGATTAACGGAGGCGATCTGAACTCTTAGGCTCTTATAATAAACGTCTTGGTGTTAGATACAAGGATAAGGAGTTGGCATCCTGATCCCACGAATAAGGGTGTTTGTAGTTTGAAAGTGTGTGGCTAGTGTAAGGCGTTAACCCTTTCAGTACCATGACGTCCTTTTTTTGTTCTTCCTACTTCAGACAGTTTTTTCCAACCTCAGACAACATCTTGAATAGTGAAGGAATTGGTGATGACTAGACCCTCACTCCTTAAGATCGAATAACTCGCATAACGTCTCGGAAAAAAAAAGTCGTCTGGAGTTAGCGAGAATGTTACGTCGTCGTAGTGAAGAGGCTGATATATCCAGACAGACGACTTTATTTTTGTTTTATTGTTGATGCTTGTCAGACGATTTTATTCGAAGTGGAGGAGGGAGAGGGAGACCTTTCAAACTGGAGGGTTTTGATACAGCTTTCTTTACCTCCTTCCCACCTGACAGCGAGACTTCCTGAGTTGAATGAAATCGTCTGTTCTTTTTATTTAGTTTTCGCTGTAGGCAGACGATTTTATTCAGTTTTGGAGAGCTCCCAACCAAAGACTTAAGAGAGGCCGTATCTGACCTATTCCAATCGGAAAGTCCCTCCCAATCGGAATAAAATCGTCTGGTAGTAGCAAAAATGTAGTGCAAACTAGAGTGACGAATTACTTGAGCTGTAGCTGGGGGTAGGGGGGTTTTCAAGAATACTCCCCCAGTATCCCTGCTTGTCGTAAAAGGCGACTAAAAGGGTTGGCGGAGGGTTAGTGCCCCTCCCCGGAAAACAACTAACTAAAATAAACAAACAAGAAGCCTCGGACAAGGACTGACCAAACGTTGACGACCCAGGACCGGACAAAGGATTTGGTAATGTGTACATGGAATGTAAGAGGAGCGAATGATGAGGTGAAAGAGAGAGAGATTGTCCAGGTGCTTGAGGATGCGAAAGTGGATGAATGTGGAATAACTGAAACAAAATGGAGAGGAGAAAGTGTGAGAGAATGGGAGTATGGATGGGGTATATGTGCAGGAGTAGATGAGAATGAGAGGGCAAAGGAAGGAGTGTGTATAGTTGTGAGTAAAAGATGGAAGAAGAGCATAAGACAGTATGGATCGGTTGGGTCAAGGATTGTGTGGGTAAAGTTGAAAGTTGGAATACAAATGTGGGCGATTGTGTGTGTGTATGCGCCAACGCAAGATCGTGCTAGAAGAGTGAGAGAAGAGTTCTGGACAAATGTGGAAGTGTGCATGGAAAAGTTTGGAAGGAATGAGAGAGTGTTTTTGATTGGTGATATGAATGGTAAAGTTGGTAATGTGAAGGTGGATGGAATAGTTGGTGAGTGGGGTGTGCCTGCTGAGATAGATGAGAATGGGAGTGCGTTAGTGGACATTTGTGCTGGAAGGGGGTTGGTGATAGCCAATACCCTCTTCAGGCATAAAATGATCCACAGGTATACATGGCGAGTGATGAGAAGGGTGGGTGGTGAACTGAATGAAAGGAAGGCAATGATTGATTATGTGTGTGTGGATGAAAGGATGCGAAGGTGTGTAAAGGATGCAAGAGTGTATAGAGGTTGGGGGAGTGGACTTTCTGACCACTACTTGGTGGTGGCCAGAATTAGGATGCAAGTAAGATGGAGGAATAGAAGAAGGGAAAGATGAGAGGAAGGAGTAGTTGCAAGGAGAGTGGAAAGGTTACAAGAGAATGAGAAAAAGGCAGAGTATAAGAGAGAAGTGGAGGAACGATTGGGCAAATATGAATTGGAGCAGATGGGAGACGTGGAAGGTGTGTTTAAGATATTTACAGAAGAAATATGTGCAGCATGTGATGTGGTGTGTGGAAGGAAGAGAAGACGGAGGGGGGTGCAAGGAACAGCGTGGTGGACTGAAGAGGTGAAACATGCTGTGGCACAAAAGAAGAAAGCATACAATGAATGGATGAGAAATAGGGGCGTGGAAGAAGTTGAGAGGCGGAAGAGAGAGTTATATGTGGAAAGGAAGAGAGAGGTGAAAAGATTAGTAAGAGAGAGTAAGAAGAGAGTGGATGAGGAATTTGGAAGGAATTTGAGTGTAAAGTGGAGGGACTGTAAGAAAATGTTCTGGAGAGAAGTGAAAAGAGTAAGACAGGGTGGAAGTGAAGTTAGCAGGGGAGTGAAAGATAAAAATGGTAGATTACTAGTGGAGAAGGGAGAAAAAGTGAGCAGATGCAGAGAACACTTTAAGGAATTGTTGAACGTAGAGGATGGAAGTAATGCGAGTATAAGTGGCTGGGGAATGGCTGGGAGAAGGAGGGAGGTGAGAAGACAGGAAGAAATCAGTAGGATAGAAGTTGTGGAAGCAATGAAGAAAGTTAAATCGGGGAAAGCCCCAGGAATTGATGGAGTGTGTGGTGAAATGCTGAAGCATGGGGGAGAGATAGTAGTAGAATGGATGTGGAAGATGTGCAGATTGGCCTGGGAGGAAGGTAGAGTCCCGGAGGATTGGAAGTCAGGTATAATTATTCCCTTGTACAAAGGAAAAGGGGAAAAAGAAGTGTGTGGTAATCATAGGGGCATTTGTCGTCTTAGTATAATAGGAAAAGTGTATGGTAGGATACTTATAGACAGAGTTAGAGAAAGAACAGAGAAATTAGTTGGAGAAGAACAGGGAGGCTTTAGGAAGGGAAGAGGTTGTGTAGATCAGATATTCATTCTTAGATCTTTAGTGGAAAAGTTTCTAGAGAAGGGAAAGAAGTTGTATGCGGCTTTCATGGATTTGGAGAAAGCATATGACAGGGTGGATAGACAAGGATTGTGGAAAGTGTTAAGAATATATGGAGTAGATGGGAAGTTGTTGAATGCTGTGAAGAGTATGTACGATGGTGCGAAGGCTGCAGTGCGTGTGGATGGTGAACTAAGTGAATTTTTCTCTTTGAAAGTTGGTTTGAAACAGGGATGTGTCATGTCTCCATGGTTGTTCAATCTGTACATGGATGGGGTAATAAAAGGTACAAGGTAGGGTAGTGGATGTTGGAGTGGCCCTGGTGAGAGAGGATAGTGTTTGGAAACTCCCTGTACTGTTGTTTGCAGATGATACTGTGTTGTTGAGTGAAGACGAAGGGGAGCTGCAAGGCTTGGTGGATGAGTTTGAGAGAGTGTGTAAGAAACGGAACCTAAAGGTGAATGTAGGGAAGAGTAAAGTGATGGTCTTTGAGAGAGGTGAAGTCAGTGAATGTACAGCGAGGTTGGATGGTGAGGAATTGGAAAATGTGAGTACGTTTAAGTATTTGGGTAGTGTGATGAGTAAGGATGTAGGTTTGGAGGGTGAAGTGCTTGAAAGGGTACAGCAGGGAAGAAAGGTTGCTGGTTCCTTGAAAGCAGTGATAAGAAACAGGGAAGTGAGCATGGAAGTAAAAAAGTTACTACATGACAGTATTGTGATACCAACTCTAATGTACGGAAGTGAAGCTTGGACATTGTTGGAAGGACACAAGTCAAGAGTGAGAGCTGTGGAAATGAGTTATTTAAGAGGAGCCTGTGGAGTCACGTGGAGAGACAGGCTGACGAATGAGGATATAAAGGAGCGTTGTGGTGTGGATGTGGATGTGATAGGAAGCGTTGTGAGGAACACACTGAGGTGGTTTGGCCATGTGGAGAGGATGGAGGGTGAAAGACTGACGAAGAGAGTGTATGTGAGTGAGGTGGAGGGTGGAAGAGGGAGGGGGAGACCGAGGATGAGATGGAGGGATGGGGTGGAGAGGTATATGAGAGAGGGGGGTGTGAGTTGGGAGCAGGGCAGTGAAATGGCGGGGGACAGGGCGACTTGGAGGCGATTTGTTTGTGGCCACCCCAAACGGGATTGAGGCGTCTGGCAATAGATAGATGTTTCTGGTGCAGTAACCCCTTGTAGGCGTGTCCCGTGATCCGTTTTCTATTCGTTCACATGTAACATGCTGGAGGGTGCGTTCCAGTCGACCTCGCCGCGTACCGTAATTGCGTAAGCCGAGAAGAACACATGCTTTTATTGGGATAGTTATTTTGGTGTCTGGTGGTTCCGTGCCCGTGTTTTGGTGGTACCGCGACCGTCATTTATTTATTTATGTTTTTATCGTTTCTTTTTGGGGGGAGTTATGAAATCATCTTAAAGGCCTAAACCGGAAATCTGAAAAATTTGTCTTGAAATACCAGGCCCAGGTAGGTACACACAAAGTGATTTTCAGGCCACTCGAACCCAGAAATAAGCATGTAGGGTGTGATAGCGTCCCTGAGAGAGAGAGAGAGAGAGAGAGAGAGAGCACACCCTCTCTGTGGAAAATAAAATAACCTCCTCAAACTTATGGAGCAAAAAAAAAAAACACGCTACAGTCTTTTTACCTTGGCCAGACTGGGTCATTTTTCGTGAGAGAGAGAGAGAGAGAGAGAGAGAGAGAGAGCACACCCTCTCTGTGGAAAATAAAATAACCTCCTCAAACTTATGGAGCAAAAAAAAAAAAACACGCTACAGTCTTTTTACCGTGGCCAGACTGGGTCATTTTTCGTGAGAGAGAGAGAGAGAGAGAGAGAGAGAGAGAGAGAGGAAAATATTCTTCACGTGTATTCACTGAGTTATTCAAAAACGTCGTATCTTCATAATGGCGGGGACAAAAGCTATTATACCGGGAGGAAAGCGGACACCAGAATGCGGCGTGACCGGACTTTTGTGTGCTGGCTTTTTGTGGTGGTGTGATTGTGGGGGGCTGGTTGCGGCGGTGTGGTTGCAGTGGTATAGTTGTGGTTCTTGGGCAGTGGTGATATGATGGGGTGGTTGTATGCGTGGTTGCAGTGTTATGGTTGTGGTGGTGTGGTTGCGGTAGGGTGATGTGGGGATAAGTGGTTGTGATTCTGGTGGAGTGGTGATGTGATGGGGTGGTTTTGTGTGTGGTGGTGTGGTATGATTCTGGTTAAGTTGTTGTGGTGTGACTAGTGTATTGGTTGGGTATTGGTGTAGTGATGTTGGTGGTTTTATTAGTATGGTTGTGATTGTGGTATTGATGATGATGGTGATGTAGTTGATAGCATGGTGGTTGTGTTGTGGTGATTTGGTTTTGGTGTAGTTGTAATGGTGTTTATAGTATGGTTGTGGTGGTGATGTTGAAGGCATGGTTATAGATATGGTGATGGAATGGCTAATGGTATTGTTGGTGTCATATATTCATTGGGTTTTCGCGCAGTGGTGTCTGGTGTAGTTCGTTAAAGGTAGGTTGTGGTTGTTGTGTGGTTGTGATTAGCGTGGTGGTCTGATGGTGTTTGTAAGTTGGTTTGATTGTGGTGTAGTGGTGTTGAAGTGGCTGTGGGTGTTTTTTTTTTTTTTTATGCAACGGAGAAGGAAACAAAGGCCATGAGCCCGCAATAACAGTTCCCTCCAAGAGAAAAACAAAATATAAGAGAGAGCCAAATTCAAGATCCATTCATTTCGAGATGCCTGGACACACAGCGTTTGAAAGACTGGAGATCATAGGTAGCAGGAAATACAGACAGAGGGAGATAGTTCCAGAGTTGACCTGTTGCATAAATGAAGGACTGGGAGTAACGGTTAACTCTTGCATTAGAGAGTTAGACAGAAAAGGGATGAGAGTTTGCTGCTAGACGGGTGCTACGCGCCCGTCGTAGAGGTGGAGGAATGCATGCAGACAGTTCAGAGGAGCAGTGACCATTAAAGTAGCGATAGAAAAGAGATAAAGATGTAACAGTGCGGCGAAGAGACAGAGGTTGAAGGGAGTCAGTAAGAGGAGGAGAGTTAATGAGACGAGGTGGTGTGATGGATGTATATGTATTGGTTGGTTGTGGTATATTGGTGTGCTGTGGTGGTGGTGGAGGTGGAAGCACGGTTGTGGTATGGTGGTGTTGGTAGGAAAGTTGTGGTGTGGGCAAAGATAGGGTACTTAAGGAAAGAAAAGAGCACTCAGAGATCTCATACCTCCGCCGGGGTAATACCACCTCCCCCTTTCCTGTAGTTCATGACCTTTACCCTGACCTTTGTTGTTTTTTCTCTCGTGATTTGGTCACTTGATCCCTTTGTTGTCCTCAGTCATTGCTCTAGCTTTGGTGCAGTTCCATTCAATTGTTTTATACACACACACACACACACACACACACACACACACACACACACACACACACACACACACACACACACACACACACACGGACGGACGGACAGACAAAACGAGCCAAAACATAAGATCTCCTTGACTGAGGTAATGAAATGTTTGTACAGTAGCATCTGTGGTCAGATGTCAGTAGTACTAGTAAATTAAATAAGGGAATACGGTGATGATTTTGTGGTGTTGATGGGATAGCGTTAAGTAAATTCTTACCCTCCACATGACAGTCAGAGGAGGGTGTTGTTATCGCTGGGATCAATAGGTGTCCGTCCGTAGTGTTGGGCAGCTGGGCGGCCGTAGAGATTTCGTTTCCGGGCCAGAACTCAGAAAGTATTAGCTATAGAGTCATGAGATTTCGCATACGTATGTGTCTTAAAGTGTATTGGTGCCTTTTGATGGGTAGAATGCTGTGTCTTTAGTAGTAGTTTTTTTTTTTTTTTTTTTTTAATGAAAAGTAAACGAATAAATTTCGTTTTCGGGCAAGGACTCATAAACTAATACAGTTACAGGCTTCAAACTCTCCAGGAATATGTGTTAATATGCCTCCTGGTGCCTTGTAGTAGTTAGAATGTCATGAGATTATATAATGTTATGAAGTTGCAAAAATACATAAAACTTTATATTTTAATGCATTTTTCTGTTAAAGCTTTGCAACTACTACACCTAGGAGGCAGAAATCGTACATGATGAATGAGTACATGAATATATAATTTTGTGTGAAGTTTCATGACTGTACCTGTTATGTAATCTTAAAAAATTATTACCTGAATGAAAAAAGCGCGAGTCATAATTTCATAAATTCTTCTCATTAATTCATTATTACCATGGATAGGCTGCTGAAATTTTTAAGCCTTAATATCTCTATGTTACACAGGAGGGGGGGGGGTGAGGGCCGTTATGCGCTTGGTTGGGTGTGCAGAGAGGTGGGGTGGTATGTGCTTAGTCAGATGGAGAGTTGCAACAGCGTAGCGTTGCCTATGTTTGTAGTAGTGGAAGGAGTAGTAGTGGTGGTGGTAGTAGTAGTAGTAGTAGCAGTAGTAGTTTAGTAGTAGTAGTAGTTGTAGTAGGTGAGTAAGTGAGTTGGCAGTAGTTTTGGTGTCGCATTTGTGGAAGGGGTAGGTATAATAAATGATTTATTGCGGCGGGGTTTGATCGATTGATGCTGAGTGATGACAAAGCTAAATTGATATGGCAGATGTGAATTTTATATGTCGTGAATGAGATTGATGAGGGATTGTCCATGTGAATGAAATAAATGGATGGTTGGATGGATAGATCGAGTATTGATGGATGGATGGATGGATGAAGAATATGGATGGTTGGATGGATGGTTTGAGTCATTGATGAGTGTGTGGATGGAAATAGATAGATAGATCGATAGTGAATTATTGAGGTGGAATGTATTATACTATTTTCATATTATATCCTCTCATTTACACAGGGTTTGATCTATTGGTAGGCAGATAGATATACTGATAGATATATAGATAGTCATTCGCTCCTTTTGTAACACGATCCTAACGTTGAGGTTGCGCGTTTGTACCGAGGGAGTGTATGTGCGTGTTGTGCAGTGGTGTTGCCTACGTTGTGGTGGTGGTTGGGGGTGATAGTGATAATGGTGATACGGTTGAGTGTGAGAGAATTGCGGGTGGGTCTGTGGTAGTAGTGGTAATGGTGTGTGTGTGTGTGTGTGTGTGTGTGTGTGTGTGTGTGTGTGTGTGTGTGTGTGTGTGAAACAGTGCTGGGAATGTGTGTGTGGTGGTGTTGTGCATGATAGTATCGCCAGTGTGTGTGTGTGTGTGTGTGTGTGTGTGTGTGTGTGTGTGTGTGTAAACTTGTTGACTCATGGATCTCGCACCATTAACCAGCGTTGTGGCCCGCGAGCAGGAAAAGGGAACAGCGAAAGAGAACACCACAGAATACCCCACCCCCAGCAGGTATACTCATTTTACTTTACCTTGCCTTAAAATTGACTAGTTAAAGTAGAAAATGAAGGAGGGGAGAAGGAGGAGGAGGAGGAGGAGGAAGTGGAAGAAGAAGGAAAAGAAAAATATACCACAGAACCCCCACCTCCCCCACAGCGCTATACTCTTTTTTCCTTTACTTAGGCCTCAAATCGCCGTCTTTCCATCTTTAATGCTGAGCTGTAAAGATGGATTAACTAGAATACGATGCTAGTCGTATGGAGAGGATGTAGAGCCTTAGTATTGTCTTATTCTGTCATTGAGCTAGGAGAAACAGGCTGCCGAAGGACGAAAATCTAGACCAAGGTAAAAGACGTGAGTAGTTGATTGGCACTTTTTTTTTTTTTTTTTTTTTTTTTTTTTTTTCGCCCTCTGTGTAGCGCCTCTCCTCGCCTGTGTCTAGTCGATGGGTTTGGTTTGGTTACGTTATTTTGAGTTTAGTTTTGTTTAAATTCATTATAGTTTAGTTTGGCTTAGTGACCTTGGATAGGAGAAAGAGGTCTGGACGATGATGACGACGATGATGGTGATGATGATGAGTCAAGTGTCGGCTGGGCTGGGTTGCGTTGGTTTTGGGTAGGGTAGGGTATGGTAGGGTAGGATGGATAGGGTAGCGTATGGTAGGGTAGGGTTAGGGAGGGTAGGGTTGGGGAGGGTAGGGTAGGGTACGGTAGGGTAGGGTGGGGTAGGACGGGTTGCTTTGAGTTAAGCTTAGGTTGGGTTGGGCTGAGATGGGTTAGGTTGCATGGGGTTGGGTTTGGTAAGTTAGGTCAGGTCAAAGGTTTTTTCCTAGCTAACGACGAACAATTTTACTTGGCACGGGAAAATTTCACGCAACTGTAGTTACAAAAAAAAAAAAAAAAGAAAGAAAGAAGGAAAAAGTTAAAACAATAAACCCACTCGCTGTATGTCTCGCCAGCAAAGGTAAACTGCGAGAGAGGTAATGAAAAATTGCGTAAACACATAAAAGACCGGCATTTTCGTTACGCTAATTGACCGTAACTCGTTCCGTGTTAAAAGTATTTGCCTGATTTTTTTGGTGGACGGCAGAGTAAAAAGAAAGCCCGTTAGTTTTTTTTTTTTTTTTTTTTTTTTTAATATATATATACAATGGGGTCGTTTAGAGTGTATGCAAATCGGAAAGTCAGCGGGAGATGTATGTGGGGGAGTAATGAGGTGGGTGAGCAATTTACAGTGGCCTGTGGAAGCGTTTAAGCCCCTTCAACCCGAGAACGTGGCGCTGGAGAGGGACGCCTTCACGTGGTGGCACCGATTTAACCGAGCGATGGAGCTGCCGAGTTACACAATCGTCCCTGAACTCTTTCCCTCTCCCCCGTAAAGAACTACCCATTTATACAATCGTCCTTCAACTCCCTCCCTGAAGATGGTGGAGTGTAGGAGGGAGGCATCTTAAGCCTGCAGTCTACTGAGTTCATATTGCAGATGAGCATAGGACGACATCGACCAAAACAGCCCCAGAACGTACACTTTCCCTTTAATTTTCATTGACATCAGAAAGTTTGCTTAGCGCTGGAGAAACTTTTGCGGCTAACCCGATGTAGCTTCAACAACTTCAGAAATGCAGCTGCTAACGTCGTGGAGTAAAATCATTTGGAGGTAGCAGGAATTAAATAAGTGCATCATCGGGTTGAATGAGTTAACTCCTTCCACCCGAGGGCATTCTTTCGATTTTATTCTTCTTACAGAACGGACGATTATTTGCAGCTGTAGAGAATCCCTTAGCATTGATGGCGTTGATTTATGCAGAATCTGACCTCTGATTTGAAAACTCTTCCCAGACATAAATAAAAGCGTCTGGAGATAGCAAGTATACGGTGAAAAGAAGTCATGTCAAGTATTGCCATGCAATACAAAGCCCCCTACCGGATGATAACCATACATATGTACTGTGTATACAATGTGGGTATGATAGCAGTACGTATGTACAGCCATTCAGTGATCTCTCCAGACAACACACGACACGAATGTAGGTATGGCTGTAAAGTATTATAGCATCCGACCTTGTTTGAGTCCCAAGTGTGACCTTGACCTTGAGAGTAAATGGCTGGTTGTTTCGCGCGACACACCATCATGGTATGGGGAACCATTTTGTGAAGTTATATCAAAATCGGTCCCTGCATGTGGAAGTTACAGAGCGGACGCGAAATTTCGGACGTACTGACGGAACCACGCAAACCTATAGTTCCCGACCAGTTTGACTGATAGGGGACTAACATCCATCGTGTTGGAAAGGTTGAAAGGGTTGCAGCTAGCAGGGTTACGATGAGGAGAGGGGATTTTTTTTTTCTTAAGCCACTGACTAATGTAGAGAATTATGTATAAATGAAATGTATATTTGCTGGAGGTATCATGATACGCAGTAACGGGGATGGGATCGTGTGTGTGTGTGTGTGTGTGTGTGTGTGTGTGTGTGTGTGTGTGTGTGTGTGTGTGTGCCTGCTCTGTGAGTTTTGCGCCTTTCATGCTTTGTGGTCCTTGATTGGGAGAGTCTGGTTTCTCTGGTGGAGATATTATTCCTAAGCCTGTGTTACCCTGTTGTTATTTTAAGTTTTCTTTATTTGTGATTGGTGTAGGGGGAGACAAAATGGGGCTAAAATGATTTACTGTTGTGTGGGTGAACTGTTCATTGCTTTCAACTGTCTTACTCTTTCTGGTGTCCAATGCTGATGGATAGAGTGTTTTCAGTGGATTATAACCATAGCCCCGTTCAAAGTATATTTAAGGCATATTGTGATAGCAGGCCCTTTCAGAGTATATACTTGATGTGCGTTTTATGTGCAACCCTTTCCAAAACATATTTAAAGTGCGCAGAATTTTCTATGTCTTAAATGTTAAATGAGGGAGTGATTTTATTGCCTTGAGCTATAACATGAATGGTTTCGTCTGCTCCTAGGATGACCAGGGCCCGTATTCTCATCGGTTAAGGAAGCTCCCTAATACCTTTTTCTAAGTGATTTGTTTTGCTTACTACACCTTGCTGTCCTCTTCTGTGTTATATAAATTCTCCAAACGTCGCCATACTCTGCATTAATAACTTGAAAAAGAATATTAACCGGTCATATCCAACAAATAAATCGGTAAGGAAGAGGTGTTAGGGAGCCTCCGTACCCGATGGGAATACAGGCCCTTGACTGCTGCTTATATCACCTAAGGTACTTCCCCAACTCAAGTGTGTAATGGTGTAATGATATAGGATTACAGCACGAACATCGTTAATCATTTTTCACCTCAGTTGATGGTTGGTTGTGGTCAGGCTGGAGGATTGATTTGACTATACTCTGTTCTCTTTAACTTGGCCCTAAATTTCCATCTCCATCTAGACTACTGAACTGTAACAAAAGATTAACACTAGAATATGATGCTAGTCACGAAGAAGTATTATGTAAAGGATGCAGAGCTCCATTGTTGTTTTCTGTCCCTGAACTTAGGAAAATGTGTTGCAAAAGGACGAAAATTTGAGTCAAGGTAAAGTAAGCCATAGTAACCAAGGAGATTCGCTCAGCTTATTAAATTTCCTGCAATCACGACTTACGGTTCAGTTTGTTGGAGTAGCCTAGTTCAGTAAGATAAAAAGAACTGGTAGATTGATAGAGTTATGTTCTTGGTGGCATTGTTGGCTTTGTGTGTGTGTGTGTGTGTGTGTGTGTGTGTGTGTGTGTGTGTGTGTGTGTGTGCTGAATGGAAGAGATCGTGTTTTATGTGTGTGTATATGCGTGTGGAGAGAGAGAGAGAGAGAGAGAGAGAGAGAGAGAGAGAGAGAGAGAGAGCGAGAGAGCGAGCCGGGGAGAGGGAACTAACCATGAACCAACATGGCAACAATGTCCCTGTTCCTCATGGCCATTAAACAACCACTAGACGAAAACACACACACACACACACACACACACACACACACACTAACTCCCAGACAAGAAAAAAAAAAATCTAAAAATCCCCCAGAACTCAACAAGACTCCACTACGACCATCAGTCCAAAAAGTACGAAAGTTTTCCGATGGTTTAAAAAAAAGAATGGAGGGAAATAGCACCACACCCCGGTCAGTCCATCTATCATATAATCCCCCAGAGCTCGTCATACCTACTCCACTCAACTCCACACCCATCCACACCTGCTCGACATCATTCTGCTCTGCTGTTCGGTCAGTCCACACTCATCTATATCTGGTACATATCTGGTTTGTTTAACATAAATATACCGTATATACACCGGATCTACACACACACACACACACACACACACACACACACACACACACACACACACACACACACACACACACACACACACACACACACACACACACTTCACATCCCTTCCATTCACGCTTCACATCCACACCTCACTCACTCTGTCCCTCCACACTCACTCCACACACATCCTAGCATTCCAGCCCGCCTCCACACTCCGGCCAGCCTGTCCAGCTTGTAATAACTAGGATTAAGTGTGGAGGGTATGTTTTGTCCATTCCACTCCTCACTCCACCATACAACCCCTTCCACATACTTCCCATTCCACATTCCACCCCAACTCACGTCATACTCCACGCTACACCCTCATTCCACACACCATCCCCCACTCCGCGCTTCATCCCCTACTCCACACTTCATCCCACTTCACACTACACTCCATCCCATACTCCACCCCTTTCCACACTCCACTCCCACTCCATCCCCACCCCACACTTCACCCCCTCCGCCCCACTCCACACTCCACCTGGTCTACCTGCCACTACCCCTTAAGGTTACATCACCCAGCCAGACCTGAACCAAAAAAAAAGAAAATAAAAATGGAAACGAATGAAAAGAAAACCGAAAAAAAGAACTGTGGGGAAAAATCGTAGGTGTTGGTAAAGAGGCCATTCTCATGCAGACAGGGGAGGGCCAGCACACACCCCCAGGTAGATAAATAAAATAGATAGGTTGATAGAAACATGGAGAGATAGATAGACGTCATTCAGGCAGACCTATGGGGGCTCCGTGCATAAAGACAGAAATAAAAAGATAGACGGGAGAACATAGATAGACAGAGAGATGGATAAGTGGATGGATGGATGGATTACAGACATAGGAAGACACCCAATATGAAGATGAAAAAAAAGAGACATTGATATAGGCAGACAGACAGACGAACACCTAGCACACATACTAGCGCTGGAGAGCTGCTAGGACCGACACAGATAGATAGATAGATATAGATAGATAGACATAAATAGGTAGATATAAATGCAGGCAGACACCCATCACAAAAACAAATACACAGAAAGGGTCCGACACGCTTACAAATTTACAGATAGACGGACAGACAGACGGATACCGATAGCTTGATAGATAGATAGATAGACAGCAAGAAAGACCGACAAATGAATGGGTTGATAGATAAATCGATAGATAGAGAAATTTACGAGATAGACACAGACATAAAGGCAATTGCAGACAGACAAAGGAGGTCAGCGAAAGGTTGACAAGCCCACATACATCCATACAAACATACGGAGGGAAATTAAGACAGACAGAGACGAACAATACGACACAGATAAATAGACAGACAGAGAGACAAACAGAGAGACTGGTTGATATTGATAGTTAAATATATAAACACCTGTCAAACACAGACGTAGACAAATAGGACAAACAGGCACACAGGCGAGAATGGCAATGAATCGACACACTTAAAACACAGATACATAGATAGACAAATAAAACAGCAGGCAGAAAGAAAGACCCCACCACACATATACACAGTCACTGGAGGGCAGCGAAGGATGACACGTACAGACTGATAGATAGCTAGGCAGATAAATAGATAAAAGACAGACAGGCACCCATCACACACACACACACACACACACACACACACACACACACACACACACACACACACACACACACACCACTTCGCTTATCCATACCTCACTCCCTGTGGATCATTCACTTTTTTTTTTTTTATCAACCTAAGTCAGCCCCATTCCTCCCCTCCTTACTGCCTCTCTTTCCCCTTCCCTTCCCCCTTTTACTGCCCCCCCCCCATCCCCATCCTTCCTCCATCTCTTTCGTCTCTTCATCTCTCTTTCATTTCTTCTCTTCTATTCTTCCGTATCTCTTCCTCCCCCATCTGTTCCTTCCTTCTCTCCGTCATCTCTTTCACCTCTTCCCTCCATCCCTCACCCACCGTCCCACATCAGTCCCGTCACCCTTCCCTTCTTACTGCCCATTCACCCCTCCTCATTTCCACCCCTTACCCATTCCCATCCTTTTCACCTCCATATCCCCATCCCCCACCCTTCTTCATTTCCACCCCTCCTTTCTCCCTTCTCATTTCCACTCCTCTTTCGTTGGCGATTCTGTTCCAATCCATCCTCTTTACCCCTGCTTATTTCCACCTTTCCCTTTTATTTCCACCTCTCCCTCATTCCCTCACATTTCCAAACCTCCCTTTTTCCCCCTCCCATCTATTCATCCCCTTCCCCTACCCTTCCTTATTTCCCCCCGTCCCATTTTCCTCCCCATTCCTCGATCCCCCTTCCCCACCCTTCTCATTTCCCTCCTCCCATTCCCTCACCCCTCCCCTCACCTCCATCTCATTCACTATTTTATCAAGGTAGCCCAACCCCTTCCTTTCTCCGTTACTACCCTCCTGCACGTGACGGCCTGCGTGACGAGGGGCAATACTCTAGAGATAGGGAGATGGATAGAAAAGGTGTACGGTTGCGATCAGAGATACATTTACACTTCTAGATCTGTACTACTTCAACCTATACCGCCTGATAACGTAAATGTTTCGTTTGTGCCACTGCCAGACGATTAGTTTCAGATTCGGACGGCTCCGATAGTGAAAGGTTTGGTGAATTTTGTATCAGGCTAAAAAGTCGAGAAAAAATATAAGGTTATAAAATGTTGGCAGGTAGCAAGAATGAAAAGAAAAATGTCCGGATTAAAGAGGTTAAAACACACACACACACACACACACACACGACCCTGCGAACTCTTGCTGTTAACCACTTCAGGCCGACGGTCTACTGCGATTATACTTTATTCTTGCTAATTCCAGGCATTTTATTTAGACTGTACAAGACTTTTCATACTGAGGGGTTAAATAAGGCCATCTTTAAGCTCTTCATCAGGCTGACTAAAATCGTCTGAAGGTTGTAAGAATAAACCAGTATAATTCGTGACCTAATTCAGAGGTTAGTCAAATTAGTTCTCTACTCTTTGCACCTTAAATTGGCCCAGATTTCTCGTCCTTTTGCAACTAATTTCACACACTTCAGTGACATATAAAGACAATACTGTGTTTTCTTTCCCACAGCACTTCTTCGCGACTAGCATTGTATTCAAATGATCTATTTTAACTCAGCAGTCATTAAGGATAGATCGCAGTGCTAGGGCAAGTTAGAGTAAAAAATGTAAACCTTTCGTGGAAGAATTGTAAAAATGAAAAAAAGTAAAGAGTGTCATTTTATCAAAGGGAGAAAATTGTTGTCGACGGAAGAAAAACTTACTCTTCACGGGAAAATTCTTGATATCACTATAAATTAATCTGCCTGTCTAGGAAAACTAAATCCTATCACGAGAAAGGTGTATAAAAATGCCACGAATAATAGAAACTTACGAATAGAAGGTGAATGAGAATGATTTATAAAAGTGCCATAAATAGTAGACAATAGGAGCAGCAAGGTCATTTTATTCTTATTAATATTGGATAGTCTAGTAACGTGTAAGGTCTGTATATCTGTTAAACACACACACACACACACACACACACACACACACACACACACACACAACTATTATTATTATGTATCCATCTGTGGAGAGAGAGAGAGAGAGAGAGAGAGAGAGAGAGAGAGAGAGAGAGAGAATAAGCCTTGGTAAAAAAAAAAATAAAATAAAATAAAAAAACAGCATCAAAGAGAAAAATCACCCGGGAAAGTATGTCTATTGTGAATATTCAATAGAGGAACACTTTGAGGAATGGTGGTAATCTTGACCAATGGTTTGCTTTACTTTGTGTTGTAGTGTGTGTGTGTGTGTGTGTGTGTGTGTGTGTGTGTGTGTGTGTGTGTGTGTGTGTGTGTGTGTGTAACATCGAATTTTCGGCAAAGTCATCATATCAACACACAATATTTACCGGTAACTGATTTTTTACTGTATTCTGTTTTTTTCATTCGCTCTGATTTTGCAAGCCCCTGTTCTCGTATTCACCAGTGCGTTTGGCTAATTGCTGTCCTGGTGTTGTTGCAGCGTGTAAAACATGACTAATTCACACCAAACTGTTTAATTGTTGGGGCCGGTGCGAAAAATGGTGTAGGAGGCGAGGATGAAAGGCGGAGGTGTGAGAAATGTTTTAGTCTTGGAATCTCGGTAATTACACAGCGGGTTTCTTTGCTACACCTCATTAATTTTATCAGACTTCTTGGTGCAGTATATTTATATACTCGTGTGTATATATATATATATATATATATATATATATATATATATATATATATATATATATATATATATATATATATATATATATATAAATCATTCCTGCTGCATTTCTCACGGCCTGGTTCTTGGAGTATGGCATAATTTTCATCATTTTACTGTATTCAAAAGCTCACTCGCTTCCTAGTGCTCGATAAGGACGCCGTCATGTGGCAGCACCGTTAATGTACTATAATTATAATCGGACTGATCTGCCAGTTTGTACAAAAACCTCTCACCTCCCTCCCAATCCACAGACAAGAGGAAGGTGAGCTGCACGAGGAGAGCAGCGTTAGCCTGCAGTTCACTGGATTCACATTCCAGATGAGCGTAGGGTTGCAGCTACAGGAACTACCTCTTCTAGGCTGTAGTGACTCATTCCCGTTACGTAAAATCGCCATGCATTAGTTGCAATACAGTACGAGAATTGTCCCCACCATGAGGGGTGAATGATGGCAGTATTATCATTTAGTCTGCAGTGACACGTGATTAAAATTGTGTGGCATTTACTGGAATAACATGCAAAGACGCGACCATGATAGAATTAAACAAGACTTATTTCAACACAAAAGCCAGTTCTTTATTATCTTTAAACATCTGTTGTCTCCTTTTCAAGCGATCTGTTGGGAAATATGGCAATACTACTATTATTACCAAATCAGTTTCTCAGAGGCTAGATGCTCTGAACCTTCCCAGTGCTTATAATTGCCGAGCACACTTGCTAACTCCATACAGGGTCTTTGTTTACCCTTCTGTGGGGTAGGCCCGTAGTGGGTGGAGTTACGTAATCACATACCTCCGATTTACACAGACGCTAATGTGGATCACCTCACAACTCGTTACCCCACATTCGTCCACTCTTGTTATCTCTCACCTGTCTCCTCTTTACCTGCATCTTTCCTCCGCTTATGTACCTCTCATCTTTCTCCTCTGCTGTCATATATATCTTCATCTTTCCTCCGCCTATGTATCTCTCACCTTTTTCCATTACTCCCGTCTCCTGCCATGTGTATATCTCCATCTTTCCTCCTCTTACGTATCTCACATCCTTCTCCTCTGCTCCAGACATATACGTATCTGTCTCCATCTTCCTCCTGCTATGTATCTGTCTCCTTTCTCCACAACTCGCTTATATAACTCATCTTTCTTTCTTTTTTTTTCCCCTTTCCGTTCAGTACATTTCACATCCCCCTTTTCCTCCGCTTGCTCCCACTTCCAAACATTCCTCTTCATTTTACTCGCCAAATCTACTTCCTTCCTTCCTTCACTCTTTCCACCTCCCTCGCATTCCTTTTCCTTCACCTTCGGATGTGTTGGTAGGGTGTGTGGTTGTCCTTGGCGTGTGGGGGTGCCGTGCCTGTGCCTGGGGACAAGATTTAAGGCCACCATTATTGTCGTACCTCGTACCTCTTGCTGGAATATAATGGTCACAGGAATATTTAGATGGAGGGTATGTAATTTCTTTCGAATATTAGGAGCCTGAGAGTGTCAATACTGGGCCCATTGACCCTCACAGGATTAAAACTACTTTAATATTATAGTCCAGCTTACGCCAGACGATTTTATTCATCTGAGAGAGGGAGTAATATGAGCAAGAGCTTTAAGTGTCTCTCACACACACACACACACACACACACACACACACACACACACACACAAAGACCTCGTGCTCGGGAACAAGATTTAAGAGCCCCATTTTTGCCGTGCGGGGAACCTTGTTACCCGTCCGTTGTGTTTTCACTCGGTTTGTTCGTTTGTTTGCCCGTCTGTCTGTCTGTCAACAACTTTACGCGAAAGCTACTGGTGCGATTTTGACTAAAATTACAGGGATGATGGACTATGACCTTCTGATCACCTGATTAAATTTTGGGCCAAGGCACAGCCTGTAGGCCCCCCCCCCAAAAAAAAAAAAAAAAAAATCCTTTTTTTGCCATAACTCCTTCCAAATTCTTCATAGCGACATGAAACCAGAGCCTGAAGGTGCATCTTTCAAATCTGCATCCTATAACACCTAATTACATCAGGGGGTCACCCCCTAGTTAGCGATATGGGGGTCAGTGTCAGGTGGGTCGGACCTAAAATTTCAAATGGGCATAAAATCGCCAGTTTTCACCCGATTTACTCCAAATTTGATATGTGACATCTTTGACTAGATATCCTGTTGTGTTTATGCGTCAGCAGTAAATGTCTGACTGCCGGGGACGGGATTGCTGTGCCTTGGTACCTCTTCTTCTTGTGCTTGTTGTAACCCCAGGCCCATCTGAAACGGGATCCCGGTGAACTGCAGGTTTAAGTGGCCTTTCTCATGCAGTCTACCATCCTTCTTTAAGGGGATAGGAAAGTAGCAGACCAATGTTTGTATGACCAGGCAGTTGAGCCGCCCGTTTATATCGATGCCATCACATGAAGGCGTCCCTCTTCAGCCATTATCACCGTATGGGGAACATCTTGCTGGAATGTAATGGCCGCACCAAAAGTTACATCATACTTTAAGACTTTTTACTTAGAGGGGATGGTGCAGTGGTTAGGACATCCAGCCTGGAAATGTCTTAGCCTTCGTAGAACGAGAAACAAACTCTTTTTAGCACTTTTAACACTTGTAACGAACATTTAACCTCTCTTTGAACACATTTAACCTCTCTTTTAACACACTTTCGACATCTCTTTTAACACTTTTAACCTCTCTTTTAACACTTTCGACATCTCTTTTAACACTTTTAACCTCTCCTTTAACACTTTTAACCTCTCTATTAACACTCTTTCGACATCTCTCTTAACACTTTCAGTCTCTCTTTTAACACGTTCAGCCTCTCTTTTAACACTTTCAACCTCTCTTTTAACACTTTTAACCTCTCTTTTAACACTTTCAACCTCTCTTTTAACACTTTTAACCTCTCTTTTAACACTTTCAACCTCTCTTTTAACACTTTCAGCCTCTCTTTTAACACCTTCAACCTCTCTTTTAACACTTTCAACCTCTCTTTTAACACTTTCAGCCTCTCTTTTAACACCTTCAACCTCTCTTTTAACACCTTCAACCTCTCTTTTAACACTTTCAGCCTCTCTTTTAACACTTTCAGCCTCTCTTTTAACACTTTCAACCTCTCTTTTAACACTTTCAGCCTCTCTTTTAACACTTTCAACCTCTCTTTTAACACTTTCAACCTCTCTTTTAACATTTTCAGCCTCTCTTTTAACACCTTCAACCTCTCTTTTAACACTTTCAGCCTCTCTTTTAACACTTTCAACCTCTCTTTTAACACTTTCAACCTCTCTCTTAACACTTTTAAAACCCTTAGGCTGCCATGCCTCACATTCGGTTGACTAAAATTGTCTGGCATTAGCTGGAGTAGAAGAGTAGATTTATCCTGACCCTTAGGTGGTTAGTGGTGACAGTATTATCTACCTGAGGCTTCTGTGACTCTCTCTCAGGTGACTATACTTCTTTAGGTGTAAGTGAAAGAGATTAGTAAAGTTACCCCTGCCATGTGAGGCTTAAGTTCTCAGCGGGGTCTCTCCTAAACTGAATAATATCGTTTGACGTTTATCAGTACGTAATATAAAAGGCATCCTCTGTCTGAAGGGGTTAACATCCGGTGCTGCGACACTTCATTCCAGCCATTGCAAATTCTTATGTGCATTTTTTTTATTTTTGTTTTTATTTTTTGTTAGCTTCACCTTTTTTTCCATTTTATCCTCACTCACTCGTTTAAACTTTCTTCCTACACTTATCTTCGTGTTTAATAATGCCGAAAGAGAATCACCTTTTTTTTGTCTTTTTCGGTCACTGTTCAGCACGGTGTTAGGAAAGTCTGGATTGAGAAAGAGATGGAGGGTGTGGGAGTGTGACTGTGTGGTGTGTTGGTGTGATACATAGTAGTCTGAAGTACGGCAGTGTGATGTGCGGTGGTGTGAAGTGTGGAAGTGTGAGGTGCGATTGTGTGCTTTTATTGTGGCAGTGTGGTGTTGCAGTGTGAGATGAGGTAGTGTGAACCGTGGCAGTGAGAGGTAGGAGTATATATGTATATGAAGTATGACAGTATGAGGTATGGTAATGTGTATACGTCAGCGTGAAGTATTTGAGTAAAGTATGACAGTGTGAGAGTTGGTAGTGTGAAGTGCAGCAGTGATAGGTATGTGTATGAAATGTAGCAGTATGAGGTGTGGTAGTATGATATGCGTCAGTGTAAAGTGTTTGAGTAGTATGAGCCGTGGTAGTGTGAAGTGTGGCAGTGTGAGCTGTGTGTGTAAAGTGTGCTTCTGTCTACTTCATTGTGACTTTTCTAACTCCCTGTGAACATGCGGATATAAATAACGATCCACTTCATTACGATAAATAACGACACAGTGAACAATAGCTTTTGAAACACAGTAAACCAAATAGAGGGGCCCAACGCATTTTGCAGAATTTTGTGTAAGAGTTTCATAATTGTTCGGCTAAAAATGGATCGATATTAATGTCCGCAATTGTAGTCAAATAATAATAATAATAATAATAATAATAATAATAATAATTCGATGTTGATACAATTTTAAACATCATATAAAACTCGTCCTTATGGGATTTATAACTGGAAATATAATCTTTGGCATTTATAACCTTATAGAGCAATGTTAAGAAATTTACGTTCTATGCCTGGAGTGTGATGATGGTGATAATGGTAGTGGTGATGATGGTGATGATGATGAGGAGTGTAGTGGTGATGATGATGATGTTGGTGCTTATGATGATGGTGGTGGTGGTGGTGATGGTAATGGTGGTGGTGACGATGATAATGATGAAGGATGATGATGATGATGGTAGCAGTGGTGGTGGTGAGGATGATGGTGGTGTTGGTGATAGTGATGATGATGATGATGATGATGAGGTGGAGGAGAAGTGTAGTGGTAATGATGATAATAATGATGTTGATAATGATGATGATGAAGGCCTCTGTATTCCTTGCTCTCCATCTCAGTAACTTGCACACGAAGATATTATCACCAATTTTCAGCCATTTATTCCCTTCATGGCGGGAACTCTAGCATTGTTGCGTTTCATATTCCTTGGCAGTCCGGCCGTTTTCTTTGCTTCTTCAGGGGTGTCTTATAAAATTAATAATTCCACACCACGAGGGCATCTTATTTAGGTGAGAGAAGTGGTCTGGATGATGATGATGATGATGATGTGTGTCCCAATGGTGATGATGATAATGATGTTGATGATATGTGTCCTGATTATGAAGGGTTAATGTCGTTGATGTCGTTAATGGTGATGATGATGATGATAAGTGTCCTGATTGTGAAGGGTTAGGCTTATGTCGTTGATGATGATGATGATGATGATGATAAGTGCCCTGTGATTGTGAAGGGTTAATGTCTTTTACGATTTTCCTGGGGTACGTTTTGTGTGTCCGGCAGCACCTCCGTCTGGTAATGAGTTCCAGCACGTGAAGGCGTCCCTCTCCACCACCCCTCCCCGAATTGAAAGAACTAAATAATCGGCGAGAGGCTTCCTATCAGTGAGGCAGAAAATAAAAATCACGATTAAATACAACGAACAGCTTTTGGCTGAAACGAATAGAGATACAATTTGTTATATGCCGCACCGTAATGAAACTTGTATCGCTGTGGTACTTTGTTGTTGTTATTAGTGTTATGGCTGTTATTAATGGTGTTACCGTTGGATTATAACTTTTATGAACAGCGTGGGAATAACAAACAATAATGGGATCATATGCATTTGGTTTTACTGTTGGATGTGCGTGAGTTGGGAGGGGATTTTTGTGTGGGTGGGTGGTGTGTGTGTGTGTGTGTGTGTGTGTGTGTGTGTGTTTCAAAGGGGAAGGATTTTGTGTGTGTGTGTGTGTGTGTGTGTGTGTGTGTGTGTGTTTGAGGGGGGAGAGGTCTGAGTGGGTACTTATGTGTGGCGGGGTTGGGTGTGGATGCTTGGCTGTGTGTGTGTAAGAGAGAGAGCGAGGCGAGTACATAGTCTACAGATTTTCCTGTATTATCTGGCAGGAAAAAAGAACCAGAAACCGCTAATCTAGTTTTATCATTTCAGTAATCATGTGAAGGGCACCGAAATATCAAATAAATTACCAAAGACAAATTTCACACGATCTTAATGAACTTCGAGAGATGAAAGCAAAATCTAGCCACTTGTACGAGAGAGTAAATATAAAACAGATGAGGCAACAGAAAATTATGCTAAAATATCTGTAAAATTTAACCACAAGCTTTTTCAATCAAGGCCAAGAGGACTGGAAAAAAATATAAGATTGATTATGCAACTTGCCTTCGTTGTGGCATTGATATGGATGTGACCGAAAGTGTTAAGAGAAATACTCTGAGATGGTTTGGCTTTGGAGAGAGAGTGGGGTATGAGAGACTGACTAGCAAATGGAGAGTGGATGGAAAATGAGAGACTGACTAGTAAACAGAGAGAGGTTGGAGAATGAGATCATGACTAGGAAATGGAGAAGGGATGGAGAGTGAGAGACGGACTAGGAAATGGAGAAAGGATGGAGAGTGAGAGACTGACTAGAAAACGAAGAGAAGAGATGGAATATGAGAGACTGACTAGGAAATGGAGAGAGGATGGAGAGTGAGAGACTGACTAGGAAATGGAGAGAGGATGGAGAGTGAGAGACTGACTAGGATATGGAGAGAGATTGGAGAGTGAGAGACTGACTAGGAAATGGAGAAGGGATGGAGAGTGAGAGACGGACTAGGAAATGGAGAGAAGATGGAGAGTGAGAGACTGTCTAGGAAATGGAGAGAGGATGGAGAGTGAGACGGACTAGGATATGGAGAGAGGATGGAGAGTGAGAGACTGACTAGGAAATGGAGAGAGGATGGAGAGTGAGAGACGGACTAGGAATTAGAGAGAGAATGGAGAGTGAGAGGCTGACTAGGAAAGTATATGTGGGTGAGATGGAAAGTAAGTGGGGAAAGGGGGGATCGAGAATGAGATGGAAGGATGGACTGGAGAGAGATATTAGAGAGGGGCGTGTGAAGTGGAAGAAGGGCAACTAAATGGCAGATGACATGGCGACTTGGAGGTGATGTGCTTTAGTCCACGCCTTTTGGGATTAAGGCGTCTGGCAGTAGATAGATAAAAGATAGATAGGCGGTAAGCATGAATTAAAACTGAACCCCTTGACCACTAGAAACTACATAGGCTGGATAAAATCGTGTAGTGGAAAAAAAAAAAGTACAAAAAGAGGCAGTTGTACTAAAGGAACTTGTTGAGTTTCATTACTAGACTTTACTGGTGCATCGTAAGACCCACCGAAGTGTCATATAAATATCTCCGCTAATACCGTCACGCCAGTGCTGAGACGATCGTAGCTTGTATTAAATATCGGCGGTGGGTATTAGCGCCGTAGTGGTGACATGTGATGAGGTGTGATGTATGTCCGGGATAATAATAATAATAATAATAATAATAATAATAATAATAATAATAAAAGTATCACCAAGAAAATACTAAGCTTCCTGACCACCTAAAGGCCTCAGACCTAGAAATTACGCCATACTCTTCAAAATAACCATCACCTCCACCACAGTCTACGAACCAGTTGTGATTATTTTCATCGATAATCTTTCCACTTTAACTTGGTCGAAAATTGCCACTCTCCATCGTGAATGCTTAGAAGGGGCAAGATTTTAACATGAGAATATGATGCTAGTCACGAGGAAGTGCTATGGAAAGAGGAGAGTAGTGGTACAGTATTTTTGTGGAAGTGGGGTACGGGAAATAGAAAGTTTGAGGAGGAAAATATCGGACAAATTAAAGTGAACGTATTGTGAGCTCAAACAAGATCTTAATGTGGGAATGTTTTGCTGGTCACGAAGAAGTGCTGTGAAAAGAGTAGGCCAATTGAGCCATGTTATTTTTTATTTATTTATTTATTTATTTTATTTTTTTTTTTGCCACTGAGCTACAGGAAATTCGTTGCAAAAGAAGGAAAATCTTGGTCAGGTTAAAGAGAACATATTGTGAGCTAAAGAGGTATTTTAATGGGGGAATATTATACTAGTCACGAAGAAGTGCTATGAAAAGGGTATAGATTTTTGTTTTTTTTTGGGGGAGGGGCACTGAGCTACAGGAAGTTCACTGCAAAAGAAAGTAAATCTGGGCCAAGTTAAGGTGAGCGAACTGTATCGTAGAACCAGCAGCCTGGCCATTGACTTCTGCCTGTCCCGTCTCTGCAGCCGTCCCCACCCCAGCCTTTATCTAGATCACCCTTCCTGACCCTCCTTGCTATGCCGTTGGGTCAGCGCTCGAGCCAGCAAAAGGAGGCGTTGTATCCTTCCCTCTTCCTTGTCTACGTAGGTTGGGGCAAGAAACGATTCATTATTCCTTTTCTTAAAAATTCTCTGCGCACGCACGCACGCACGCACACACACACACACACACACACACACACACACACACACACACACACACACACACACACACACACACACACACACACACACACACACACACACACACACACACACTCCACAGTAAATAAACAGAGAGATCAGAGCAGAGATAAAAGGCTGCTGAAATGCTCTTCGTTTTAGCTTGTCCATTTGCGTAGGTAATGTGTTTACGTTGCGTGAGATAGTAAGTCTCTTCTTATTTCGCCGATTTTGACTACATTGCAGGAGAATGGGGGAGGGAGAGAGAGAGAGAGAGAGAGAGAGAGAGATTTGTTTTAACCCATTGACTGACTTGGTTTTTCTCTCAACTAAAAAAAAAAAAAAATGTGGTCTGCTGTTAGCCTAAATAGAATTCCACGATTTTCCAAGTTAGAGAAAAGTGTATATAGTATTCTCGAGGTATTTCCTGGAGCCTGTGACCATTAACATTTCGCTTAGTAAAAAGGGAGAGAGAGAGAGAGAGAGAGAGAGAGAGAAGCCTCTGGTATTGGCCTGGTCTCGTTACCCAAAAATACGAAAAACTGCAACAGGATTAACCACTTCAGCCCGATATCGTATTTCGCGTCTTAATCCACCACCAGTCGATTTTCATCCGACATAGGAAGGGTCTCTTGTCTGGAAAGGGTTTAGTTAAGGCTATATCTAATCCCTCCAGTTCGAAAATTGCCCCCGAGTAAAAGAAAATCGTGTGGAATTAGCAGGTTAGTGTCTCATCCTATTATTATTATTATTATTATTATTATTATTATTATTATTATTATTTTCTGGCTCTGGGATGGGAAAGGAGATCTGGATGTTGATGATGATGATGATGGTGATGGGAAAGTAGGTGTGGGTGATGATGATGATGATGATGAAAAAGGAGGTATGGATGATAATGATGATGATGATGATGATGGGAAAGGTATTCGTGATGATGCTGATTGGAAAGGTGTGCATAATGATGATGATAGGAAAGGCATGGATGCAGATGATGCTTATGATGATGATGAGGGTGTAATTAGCAAGAATAAAGATTACATTCTTGGTCTGTACTGTTCAATAAATACACAGGACTGAGCACAAATAACGGAAATGTCATTCGCTTTAACTTTCATTTCTCTGAAAATGTTTGTACAATAATTCTGAAGTCAGTGTGGTCTTTATAATTTCACTCGCCTTGATTACACCCTCAGTCAGCAACCCCGGGATACTGAGGAAGGAGCTGGCTAGGTCATTGAAATTTTAGTGAGGTTCTATTTTTGTGTGAACGTCTTGAGTGTGCTATCGTCGTCTTCATCATTGTTTACAACCAGTCTTCTATCCGATTAGGGTGGACCGGTATTCTCATCAGTTAAGGAATCTCCCTAACACCTGTTCCTAAAGGAATTCGTCTGTTACACCTGACTGTCGTACTCTGTGTTTTATAAATTTTCCCAGCATCTCCATACTCTGCATAAATAACGTACAAAAGGATATTAGCCAGCCATATCCAAAAATAAATCGCAAAGGAAGTGGTGGTAGGGAGCCTCCTTAAGCTACGAGAATACTATTGTATTCCTAGACAACTAATTGCGCCAATCAGCTGGTCCTGCTGCGCGGTCGTCAGTTTTTTTTTAATGTACTGTAAGGCACGTTTTTCAGGTAAATGAAGAGTAAATAACATCGGAAATGAGCAGTGAATTATTTAACAAATTATGTAATGTGTGGGGTAATTGAATATCTTGTTGAGAAACAGGAGAAATCGGTATGTTTACAGTAGTCTTCCGGGGTGATGGATCAGCTAATAAGGTATGGAGAAGTGATGTGTGCTGGTTAGATTCGAATGCTTCTTGAATGACAATGTGAAATGCTTCATGAGTGACTTTGTAACATTTATATTACCACTGAATAGAAATATGATTGCATGCATGTAAACGTGAAGGAAACGGGGCATATAAAAGAAAACCTTGTACTGTAACTATTGTAATGGCCGCTCAAGCAAACCAACTCTTCGTGTAATTCCATGTTCAAAATTTATCACAGTAAGAAAATAATGATGTAAGAAAATGACTGTGAAATGGTGTTGTATACTTTAAAAGTAACCAAATGAGTGCCTTGTAGCTTGAGTGAAGCCTGGAATATGGATTTTTTTTGTTTTATTATTTTATTTTTCATTTTTTTTTTTTTTACAATTCTTGTCATTCTAAAAAAAATACACATATTATTTCTTTGTTGTAGAGTTGTAGTATACCTGAATAAGTACCATCCATCCATCATCCAATCGTATGTCGCCCCATGAGGAGCGTAGGATCCCGGGGCTAGGCAAGTTGGTCCTGACATTTAAGACGAGAGTGACCAACCTCACTCAACCCTGAGTGGTATTGCGTGAGCAATAAACCCCAACCACCCCTTGGATATAAACCTACACAGGCTTAATCAGATTGGAGCACCTTAATTACCCACTGACCACCAGGTGCCACAATTTGGTTATATGGTTACCACTCAGCATAGTAAATAGTTACCTGGTGTACAGGAAACCATTTGACTTGTCACTCAGTGTAGAGTTACCCATAGGCAGAAGGAAGAGGAAAGAATGAAGGAAAGAAAGACAGAAGAGGGAGTGTAAAGTCACCCGTTGGCAGAAGAAAGATGAAAGAGTTAAGGAAAGAAAGACAGAAGAGGGAGGATGGAAGAGAGGAAATGGCAGACACCCAAAGCAGCACTACATCGAGTGAGTGGATGGTGAGCGCCCCCACCTACCACGAAGAGTAAGTACCTTGTGATTAATTTCTGGTAAATGGTGAGTATCTCCGCTTGATCTTTACTAGGGTATCCCTGCTGCACAAGTAGTGAAGTGGTCATCCTGCCAAGAAATAAGAGATGCTACCAGGAAGATTACATCCAGTATGGATTTTTCTACATTGTAAAGGTTGGCACAGAATTACCTCAATGCGTAATATGCCACAAAATGCTAGGAAATGATTCCATGAAATCATTTCAGCTAAAGCAGCGTCTTGAAAAGCTTCACCCAGGGTTGGCTGAAAAGGATTGCTCATTTTTTATTCAGAAATCTGATGGTTTGAAGGACGCAGGCTGGATAACAATGGATCCATCCAGCAGACCTTCAAAGGCTACCACACACGCATCATAATTTATGTAGTTGCTCTGCGTATGGCCATAAATAAGAAGGCCCATACAGTTAGAGAAACCATGATAAAGCCATGTATCCTTGATAGTGCAAAACTTGTCCTTAGTGATGAAGCACTTAACAAACTGAAGCAAATTCCGCTGTTTGATAGCACCATCAAGTCACGGATAGATGATATGGCCGACAACATTAAAGATCAAGTGATTGACAAGATAATGTTATCAAAGTACTTTGCCATTCAGTCAGATGAGACCACTGATTATAAGAAATCTTTCCCAGCTTCTCGTTTTTGTCCGGTATGTTTATGGTCAAGACATCAAAAAGGACCTTCATCTTTTGTCGTACATTGACCACAACAACGACAGGAGAGGATGTGATGGAACTTACTTCAACTTTCTTTAATAAAGGACTTTGTGGAAGGATTTAATTGGGGTGGGTACAGATGGAGTCCCAGCAGTGTTGGTGTTTTGATCTGGATCATTGGCACTTGTCAAACTTAAGAATCCTGCAGTGAATGGGATACACTGCATGATTCACGGAGAAGCTCTTGCTTCCAAGACATTACCAGAAGCCTTGAGTGCCTACTTAGAGACCATCATCAGAACAGTCAACTTCATCAAAGGCTCAGCCCTAAATAAACACTACTTTACCATGACGTTTGTGAAAACGTGGATGTTGAACACCAAGCCCTGTTGTTCCACACACAAGTTCGGTGGTTGCCAAAGGGCAACGTGCTCGCTCGGTTTTATGATCTTAGTGAAGAAGTGGAGACTTTCTTAGCGAGTCATAAGTAAGATGAGCTACTCACCGATTTGAACATGCAAGAATTTCAGGCTCATTTGGCATCTTAGCAGATATGTTCGAAGCTTTAAATTAACCCAGCCGGAAACTGCAGGGTCGATAGAGCAACATCATCCACCTTGCGAACATTATAAATGCATTCTTTACAAAACTGCAGCTCTGGAGGAGACGGATTACAGACTATAATGCGGACCAATTCCACCGACTTTCTGAAGTCGCCAGAGAAGATATCAATCACATGCTCGAGGCAGAGATTACGCAGCAATTTGTCTCGTTGACCAGTTCCAGCGATACTTCCCAGATATAAATACCAGTCAAATTACCATGGCTATGACAAGGGACCCATTCAAATGTCATGTAGATGACGTCCCAACAGAGCTCCAGGAAGAGTTCTTGGAACTCAAACACAACTCTTCGGCAAAAAATGAATTCAGCCTCCTAAGTCTGAGTGAGTTATGGGTGAAAATTTGTCCCATTTTATTCTGGTCTTGGTAACAGCGCTCATTGTGTAATGCTTCCATTTACTTCTGCATATTTGCGCGAGTCAAGCTTTTCTTCCCTTCTGACAGTGAAGTCAAAGACTTGAAGCAAGCTTCAGGTTGAGTGATCTAAGATGTGATTTGTCAGCAACATCCCCTCAAATAGCAGAGCTGCTAGCAAGAAAACAGATGCATAAATCACACTAAGGAGTGCTAGCCATTGTAGAGATGATGCTGACGCAGACGTCATGACACTGTTGCAGTGGGAGTGCTGTATTTATGTTTTGAAATGGAACTGTTGAGTGAATGAATTATGAGCAGTTAATTATGTAGCAGTTATTTAGAATCGAATTAGATCTATTGTTACTGATTTTTTTTTTTTTTTTTTTTTTAAATAGAATTATGAGCAATGAATTAGTTTTCCTAGTCATACATTTATTTCATTTATGGCAGCTTTCTTTAAGTAGGCTACTATCAATCACTAATAAATTCATTACTGCATATTTTGTTTTAGTTTAATTATTAAGTGTAATACCATAGTATCGGTTAAAAAGAAAAAATAACCTGAAGGGGCGTGGGGGAAGGAATCATTAGAGATTTTGTGGCAGATGTGGGGAATGACCAAGAAAAGTTTGTGAACCTCAGATCTAGACATTTATTTCCGTTCGCTATGATTACAACCTTAGTCAGTTACCCCTTTTATAATATGCAGGAAGTTAGTTATGCCCGGCCGCCGCAAAAGTCTGCCTTCCGAAAAATATTTGGGTGTGACCGGGTGAGGCACTCCAAGAGATGTCCCCACATCAAAAAATCTTTCTTAAAATCATCTGGGAATAGTGTGAATTAAATAAACGTATGTCAGTGCTTGATGGAGAGGACAGGGCACAAATGACCGAGTACCAAAATGTCAAGCGCATTAGGCTGTCTTTAATGAAGATTGTTGTCTCGTTCTTCGTTCATCATTCTTAATGCCACTTCCCAAGCGAATTGTTTTGCCTGCTACACCATAATACCCATTTTATGTGACTGGTCCTAACTATGGCGATATTAAAAAGACAGTATACAAGAGGACAGTAGGGTATGGTAGAGGGTCGCTCCCATTTGGTGAGATCGATATAACGAGTCGGCACCACTGCCCAGTTACACAAACGTTCCTCAGCTACTTCCCTTGCCCCCGGAAGGAGGATGGTGGAGGAGAAAGGTAATTTAAGCCTGAAGTCCATCGGGTTCACGTTTGGACTTAGGGTTACAACAGCAACAATATGGCGTAATGTGCAAAGTAAATCGCATAGGAAGAAGTGTTACGAGGAGCTCCATGCTCTCGTGAATACGGGAGAATGTATTTGCAGCAATGTAACTCGATCTCTCTAATTTCACTCCTGATGACACCTCCAGACAGTGATCCCAGGAGATTATGCAAGAAGTTACAATGTTGAGAGAGAGAGAGAGAGAGAGAGAGTGTGTGTGTGTGTGTGTGTGTGTGTGTGTGTGTGGTTTACTAGTTAGAATTTTACGTAGATTCAGTCCCCAAAAAGCGACCTGAGGCTTTTTCGGTCACTGAAATGCCATCAGAAGAAGCCGCCAGGTCACCTACCCTCATGTGACTGGTTACTAAATGTCAGTCGTTGTACCCAGCCCCGTACTATTAGGTGAAATACGTTAACTCACACTCCTTTATCATTTTTGTCACTCTGATTACGTTCTCAGTCGATTACTTCGGGAGACTGCTTGGGAATTAGGCCGTCGAACCCTTTAGTGGTATTGACAGCTGTAGTATTTTAAAGAGAGAAAGAGGAGGGGGGACTATTTTTGTTGCCGATTGTCCCCTCCGGTTCACCTCAGCACATTGGGTTCACGCTGTTAGTGCCACAGCATCACACTAACGCCGATACCTGTGGCCTCTTCATACAATCACCCTGAAAGCTTTTGTGGTACTCTCTTGTGGAGGTTGCAGGAACGAAGTAAAAAAATAGAAGTTAGTGGATTGAATGGATTTACTTACGTGTTTTTGGTCTATCTTTTTTTTCTCTGTATTTATATTTATCTCTGGTTGTCTGTTTCTGTTTCTCTATCTATCTGTCTATCTATATCTGTCTGTCTATATCTTCTTCTGCATTAATTAAAACCTTTCATTTAATTAACCCTTTCAATCCCACTGCCCATTTTTTCTTTTAATCATCCTCCCAGCAGACGATACTGTTCTGTTTTGGAGAGAATTTTCGAATTGGCAGGGTTAGATAGACGCTTAAAAAAACTACAAATCATCATTCTTGAAGTGATTAAATCGTCTGGCAAAAGTAAGATTATAATTAAAAGTACAGTTAAGATCAAAAGTCCATCCACACTGCTGAGGCTTCGAATAGAGAGAATGGAGAATGTGAGACTGACTAGGAGTGGCTGGCAATCAGTCGAGGGTTAAAGGTCTTTGTCTGAATAAGGTAACTGCGCTGTGGACGATCTTACTTAAATTTAGGGAAGATCTGGCCTATTTAAGGGGTCTAACTGTACCTAACAAGTCCAGTCCGGAAAGTCTCCTGAAGCTTAATATAATAATCTAGTAACACCAGCAATAATAGTACAGTATATGTCATTTGGCGACAGTTTAAATATCCCTGAAAATTCTTGTCGTTTAAAGTGTGACTGATCCTATTATTTTGTGGATTATCTACCGACTCTAGAAAAGGAGAGCAAATTTTAACTGTCTTGGGTTCCTTTGACTCACTCAGCTATATAAAAATAATTGGAATAGAATACTAGAGTTGTTCCGACCATGAAAATGTCAGGGGTAGCAGTAGTAGCATTCTCAGACTCCTGTATTCCCTTTCACGTGTACGGTATTAAATTGTGTAGCATTAACTATACTAGAGATGTCCTCACCGTGAGAGGGTTAATATCAGTTACCAATGCTATTCCATGCAAAGTCTTATCGCTTCTATTTTGTGGAATGTTTATAGACTCCATTAAAGGATAACAACAAGTAAATTAGGCATATCCGGCTGAAACTCGAGTAATTTCTTATGCTGTGTAATATTTAAGACTCCATTACGGCCATCGAGTTCATTGCAAGTAATAACCCTGAGCTCCGGCTGAATATTAATAGGTTGCTGTTGACCTCGTTTTCTTGCTGTCGCTGTTCTTTTCGTTATACCAGCGGAAGAGCAGTTATTATCGTTTACTCGACGTGTGTGTGTGAACAAATTAAAGTTTTCATCTGCTTTTAACCAAACCTGGTGGAAGGGTTGAGGGTTAGCCGAGGGTGTGACGTCTTGTTTTCTAAGAGAATAGCCCTAATCAGAGGCTAAGTCAGAGTTTGACCTAGGGGAATCAGCTTAAACAGTTTCATCCATTTTAGAACAAATTTAGTGTAATGGTTAAACTTACGACAAGAACGAAGTGAGTCAGTTTTGAGAAGTCAGTCAAAGGTCAGGGTCACAGGTCAAGGTCAAATTTCGTCCCTTGTATCTGTGTGTGAACAAAGTAACAAAAATACTTTTGATCTAATTTGAACCGAATTTGTGGTTTGAGGGTAGACCTATAGTTTTTTAGAATAGGCCAAAGATTAAGGACGCATGGCAAGGTCAACTTATATTCCGATTTAGACTTAACTTTGTGAAAGGGATTAGGGTAAGGCGAGAATAAAGAATTAGATTTTGATAATTCAAGTAAATATCAAGATCACAGAGAAAAGTCAGATGTCAAGATCACTTTGCAAGGTCAGCTGAAACAGTTTCCACATGAATTGGTCCATAGCTTGTACGAGGGTTCATGGTAAAGCGAGGATGAAGGGATTTGATTGTCAGAGAAATCGGCGAAGGTCAAGGTCACAGGGCAAAGTAAAATGTGTTCGGGGCTTAGTCCAGTTGGTGGGCGCACGTATTTCAGTCCTGTGATTGCCCCTTGTTGTTGTTGTTGGTGGTGGTGGTGGTGGTGGTGTGGTGGTGGTGGCGAGGGAAAGCTTGTCCTTGTGCTCAACCCCTTCACTGAGAGGGAATCCATCTTAAGCTATATAAAATGGTCTGATGGTAGCAAAATACAGTATATGAATGGCGGGCTGGAGTATGTAAATGGAACAGAGTCACGCCCATTAACACCAAGTATAAGCCGATTCCAGCAGGGGCGCCTCTGTCAGTGCGTCTGTATGGGTGCTTCGCTGGTGCTGCTATCCCTCCTGCCCCTATACTGCCCCTCATCACACACACACACACACACACACACTTTTTTCTTATGCAAACCACATAGATTGAAGCGATTTGTAGCTACCTGCGGATTTCGCTGAGCAGAAGAGAATTATCTGACGTTAGCTAGAAAATAAAGCCGAGTCTCAGCCAAAGACTTAGTAATGACCTTAAATGATCATCGAACCAAACCTAAGCGTAGACTGTAATGCTGATCATAATAATTGTAATTTGTGTGAATGGCGGCTGATCCGGTGTGTATTTTGCATTATACGATCACTGCATTCACCAAGTTCTTTGATCACGTCCGGTACGAATTAATTGTAAATTTGAAATTTATTCCCTCACGCCACATTTGCCTAAGCCTTCAAACAGCACCACGGGCTGAGCTTAATTGCACGAAATTGTCTCATGTTGATCAGGAGTATAGTCGGTATTATTTTCATGTGACAGTGATCCGTAACTCCCTTTTTAGCATAGTTGATGGTCATGTAGAGTCAGATTCGAGGATAAATTTGACTAGAAACTAAGGGGATTCATTCCTACGTCAAAACTACAGTCTCACTGAGTATCATGCAACCACGACTTAGTATTCAGTTTGTGAAAGTGGCCCAGTTCAGTCAGATAAAAACAACCCGGTTATACTGCCTTCAACCCGAGGACATCGTTTGTGTTATATTTTATCCGTATGGTGCTGGAGAGGGACGCCATCGTGAGGTGGCATTGAAATAACCGGGCGGCTCCACTGCCCGGTTATACAAACACCCCACAGCTCCCTCCCTACACCACAGTTAGAGAGTGATGGACTGCTGGACGAAAGCAATTTGAGCCTTGGATTGCTGCTGATGGTTTCCTTGTATTCATAACGTGCATAGGGGCATATCTCATACCCTCGCGCATCTTTTTTTCTCTGCCTTGGTTCTTTGCCCTTGTTGCCCTCACATTTGCACTCTACACAGTACTGATAATGGTTCGCTGGTAACATTCACACTGCCTTGAAATTACTCTCACAATGTTCACACGATTGAACGATATTTGGAAACTGCTCTCTCTCTCTCTCTCTCTCTCTCTCTCTCTCTCTCTCTCTCTCTCTCTCTCTCCTCTCCTCTCCTCTCCCCAACCCTCCCTCTCCCCTTCCCAACACCTCTCTGATGTTGTCCACCATCTGTTCTGTTTCTGGGAACGCATGTAGTCTGTCGGCCCTAAATGATTTCGCCTTCTGTAAATTCTAATGGGTCAGGTGCGTGCCCGTTAATGGCCTGTTAATGGGGGGTCATGTCACCTCCAATGGGTCGCTGTTTGAAGTGCGTTGTTGCTGTTTGGAGTGCCTTGTCACTGTTTGATTTGGAGTGTGTCGCTTCCTTTAATTTGCTGTGCTGTTTTTATAAAGTGCTGTGCTGTTTAAAGTAATGCTGTGCTGTTTGATAAGAAGTGTAATTAGCTGTTTAATGTGCTGTGTTGTACTGTTAATGTAATGTGTAGTGCTACCTAATATAAAGTGTGTTGTGATGATTGAAGTATGTTGTTCTGCTTATTTTAATGTGTGTGTGTGTGTGTGTGTGTGTGTGTGTGTGTGTGTGTGTGTGTGTGTGTGTGTGTGTGTGTGTGTGTGTGTGTGTGTGTGTGTGTTCATTTTCATTTAGGGTTGTGTTGGCTAGTTTAAAAATGTATTCTGCCCTTTTATTTACTTTTTTTTTCCTCCGTGTTAATCGTGGTTCGTGATGCTAACTGAATGGAATTATTCATATCCGATTTTGCACATATTATATTCTGTCACCATATATATACTTAGAAATCTTTAATCACATACTTTGGCGTATAATTAACCAGTTCTTACAATAGCAACACACTCAGGCTGGTATTCAGGGCGGTTAAGGAAGCTCCCCCAAAACCTCTTCCTTACCGATTTATTTTTGGATACGGGTGGGTAATATCGTTTTGTGCGTTATTTATGCAGAGTTTGGTGATACTGGAATGATTCAAGTCGCCCAGTAGACAGCAAGATAGAATAAATTGCTTAGGAAGAGGTGTTAGGGAGCTTCCTTAACTTACGGGCCTTACACTGATATTTACGTCGTTAGAAGCCTTCCAGCACCTCTTGAAGTGATTTATCTTTAATATTTCGCTCCAGTATTACCTCCCATGTTATTTTTAAGTTATTGAGACGACAGAGATTGCATATATACCATACACTTAGATAATAAGGTATAGACTGAATAATAAAGTGTTAAGAATAATTCAGTAGGATAATAAGGTGTAATGTGAATAAAGTGTTAAGGAAGATACGCTAGGATAATCAGGTGTAATCTGAATAATAAAGTGTTTACGAAGATACACCAGGAAAATAAAGTGTAGTCTGAGTAGTTCAGAATAATTCACTAGAATAATAAGGTGTTGTCTGAATAATAAAGTGTTTAGGAAGACACACTAGGATAATAAGGTGTAATCTGAATAATACAGTGTTAAGGAAGATACACCAGGATAATAAATCTGAATAATAAAGTGTTAGGGAAGATACACTGGGAAAATAAGGTGTAATCTGTATAATTTTTTGTTATGTAAGAGGTGTTACAAAATCCTCCTAATCTGATAACTGAATTATCCCTAAACGCTCCCAGGTGTTAATTCTCTCACCATTAATTCATTTAGCTTGGATAATTGTTAGTCTCGTATCTGCACTAAAACTAACACGACAATCAGTGTTTTATTTTTATTTGTACAAAGCTTTCTGACCCCTCGTGTTCTTAACCCTTTACTGAACAAAACCTTTCCTCAGTACGAGTGAAATTGTTGGAGGAGGCAAGAATGTAGAATGCAAAGTAAGCTATCATTTTATTGAAAGTGTTAACCCTTTCACGGTCGGAACAGCTCTACTAGTCTTGCAAACGCCAGACGATTTTGTTCAGTTGGGAGTCCATTGTCAGAGCACGAGATTATTGGAGACTATTTTAAAGTTTACCCTTTGGACGATGGCAGGTTTCTTTGTAGCGAGTAAAATTGACTGACGTGATTTTGGGAAAAGTTTATTTATTTAGGCGATGAATTCGATGTAAATATTCGTTGGTATTCATTCCGTTGCTGTTGATTCTGTCCCCGTTAATTTAGTGTGAGTAACGGTGAGTGAAATAGCCGTACTGGAGTGTGGATGTTCAGTGTTTGTTTGTACACACACACACACACACACACACACACACACACACACACACACACACACACACACACACACACACACACACACACACACACACACACACACACACACACACACACACACACACACACACACACACACACACACACACACACACACACACACACACACACACACACACACACACACACACACACACACACACACACACACACACACACACACACACACACACACACACACACACACACACACACACACACACACACACACACACACACACACACACACACACACACACACACACACACACACACACACACACACACACACACACACACACACACACACACACACACACACACACACACACACACACACACACACACACACACACACACACACACACACACACACACACACACACACACACACACACACACACACACACACACACACACACACACACACACACACACACACACACACACACACACACACACACACACACACACACACACACACACACACACACACACACACACACACACACACACACACACACACACACACACACACACACACACACACACACACACACACACACACACACACACACACACACACACACACACACACACACACACACACACACACACACACACACACACACACACACACACACACACACACACACACACACACACACACACACACCAGTCCTGCCTCCCTCCCTGCTTAGCTACGACCCGCAGTATTGTCGCTATCTTTACGAGCCTGTACGGACCGGGAGACGCATCATTCCGCCTCGCCCTTCTGTAATGGTGTTTGCTCTGGGTACACGATACGGGAGGATAAATGCACTTCTGGCCTTCATCTGTTGACGCAGGGTAAGCTTAAGGGGATATTTATTTATTTGAGGTGTGTATTTTTGGATCAGGTTGGGTATTTGCCTCGGCTTTGTCTTGAGGTTGCATGTGTGCCTTCTTTGTTTACCTGTCCTCCTTTACCTTTACCTTCTCTCGTTTGCTTACCTTTCACGCTTTCTCCTTCAATTCCATCTCTCCTTCTTTTCCGTCCCTTCTCCTCTCCTTCCTTCCACCCCCCCATGTAGTTTCATCTTTCCCTCCCTTTTCTCCCTCCTCTCATGCTCTTCCTCCCTCCTCCTCCTCATCTCTCACCATCCATGTATTCCTCTAATTTCTCTCCCTTTCTGTCCCCTTCCCCACTCCCTTCTCTTTCTCCTAACTTCTCTCGTCTTTGCCTCCTTTCGTTTCCTCCATTCTCCGTTGTTCTCTGTCCCTTTTTCTTCCACTGTCTTCGCCCATCTATCCATCATTTCCTCCTTCCCTTCCTCCCTCTATCCATTTCTCCTCCCATCACACTTTCCCTTCTCTTTCTGTCTCCTTCCCTCATGATCTCCTCTCCCCCCACCTCCTTTGTCCCTCCTCCTCCCTCCAGCCTTTCCTATCTCCCTCCCTCTCCATCCCTGCTCACTTCCTCTCCCTCCGTCTCTCAACTCTTTCCCTTCTTACATTTCCTCATCTGTCCCTCCTCTCCTCCTATACTTCTTTATCATTCCCTTCTCTTCTCGTATATTCTTCCTTCTCTCCTCTTCTGTGTCCTTCCCTTCCCTCCTTTCCGCCCTTTCCAATTCCCTTTCATCATTCCCTCATGTTCTCTCAGTCACTTCCCTGTTCCCTTTTCCCCTCTCCCTCTTTCCCTCTCTCCTTCCCCTCCACTCTGTCTTCTCTCCCCTCTCCCTTCCCTCTCTATCTCACCACCGCACGTCGCAGTCATCCGCCTCAGGAGATTTGGTTAATTGCACCTTCTCTCCACACCCTCACCAAAAAGAGAGAGAGAAAAAAAGAATGCGTCTGTGTTTGTGTGATAAGTGACGGGGTTAGTTAGTTATATTGCCATACACTGTGACCTCGTTCGTTGTATCTCGTTTTTATAATTATTTTCATTTGCATAAGTAACTTCTGTTGTGTGTGTGTGTGTGTGTGTGTGTGTGTGTGTGTGTGTGTGTGTGTGTGTGTGTGTGTGTGTGTGTGTGTGTGTGTGTGTGTGAGAAAGAGAGAGAGGGAGGGATGACTCATCAGCGTTAAGTAATATCTCCATCTTTATTTGTTGATTCATATCTGTGTTGGTAATGTTAATAATATTGTTTGTCAAGTACATACATGCGCTCGATGGTGGTTCGTTCCCTAAAGTTCAGATCTCTGTGCGAAACACCTTCACAGATTACCACTTGCACAGTAATAGTAATGGCGATGATAATGATGACAACAAAAATACTACTACTACTACTACTAGTGGTAGTAGTAGTAGTAGTAGTAGTAATAAATTTCCTCAGATATGATTTTATTTTTTACCCAGGCAATTTCTGCTGTATTTATTTATTAATACCTTCTTCGTAAGTAATTTTCGCTGTATCGTTTACCTCACCATAAAGTAACTTCTGTGCAGTGTTAGTTTAGTAGTGTCATTCGCATAAGTAATTTATGTGTTATGTTTAGTTGTCACTCATCTGCATAAGCAGTTTAAGTACTCTTATTTAGGCATTGCAATCTACTTCATAAATATCCTCTGCCCTTTATTTACCGGTATGTTTTAAAGCCAGCGTCATTAATTTTGTAATTTTATGGATTTATTTTTTATTACAGTACTTTCATCTTCATTAAGTTATTTTTCTCCATTACAGTACGGGTAGTCATTTTTTTTTCACGTATGCTTTCATCGTCCTAAGTAATCTCAGCAGTTTTTGCATAATACTATCTTTGTAAGTAATTTTTTATCATTGCTTTATCACCATAAAGTAACTTTTATGCAGTGTTTGTTTATTACTGTGATTAGCATTAGTAATTTTTGTGCTATGTTTAGTTATCAGTTGTTTGAATAAGTAACTTAAATACTCGCATTTTGGCATTATTTTGTGCTTTGTAAGTAACTTTGGCCATTTATTTAGTTTTAAAGTCAGCGTAAGTAATTTACGGGTTTGTTTTTTGTTACTCTCAGCTTCATTAAGTTATTTCTTTCCATTATATATTAGCTGCAAAAAGATTCATCATATCCAGACTCAGTGATGTAACAAGGAAAAAGTAGTACTCCTCTAGACATGACTTTCCCTGCCCAGCCACCAATATGGCCGCGTGTGAGAGGGGGGAATGGCGGCAATTTATCACGAAGTCTTGTAATTTTAAAAGCTGGACGCAAGGTAACCCCGAGGAAAGTTTAAGCTGGCCTGATTTACGCGCTGCGGCTTAGCGTTGAAAGAGCAGCGGCAGCACGGAGGTAAACGCAGCAGTGTAAGCAGTTGCATCATCATCATCATCATCGCTCTCATCATCGTCATTGTTATCATCATTATCATCATCGCCTTCTTCGTCGTCGTTTTCACCATCATCATCGCTCTCATCATCGTCATCGTTACCTTCATCATCATCATCATCATCATTCCATTCCAAAGCGAAACTAACCAAGTCAAACTTAAGGTGAAGTTGTGTTTATTCGCGACTTGATTTAGCGCTGAGGGAGCAGCAGGGAGATTGCACTCTGGGAATAACAAGGTAGCAGGTTAGTCGGCTTTGTCATCATCATCATCATCATCATCATCATCATCACAACCTTAACCTCACCTAACCTAAGCTAACCACCACCACCTTCATCACATCCATCATCATCATCATCACAATATCACAGCATACCAACACCTTTACATTGAATTTCACAGTACTGGAGAGAAATTAACTTTAGCCCCTTCAGTACGAAAGCTGTGTTCCTTCCTCGGTCCGGGGGAGCATTTGCCACTCAGGACACGTAAAAGTAAAATTGAGCTGTTTTGTAATTCGTAAACTTTGACGATGTATTTCTGTAGGTTCGCGGCATGTGTTCCGTAGTTCAGTCCTACGCATTATATTAGGCCTCTGCATTCTTCTCAGCCCTTCCTAGTTTCAGCTCAGAATGCGAGGTGGAGAGAAGGCAGTGTTAGGCTAAGATAAAGTGAACGATACATACTAGAACTCTTCGTCCCCTGTGGATGTGCAAACAGGCCAAATATATTCTAAGCTGAATAATATGGTCTGACAGTAGTATAAAGGAAATCATCATACTGAAAGGGTTAATTGATCTATAATCACTCCATATCCAGATTCCTACCCCCCCCTCCCCAAGAATATAAATGAGTTTGGCAGCAACTAGAATAGGTTTTAAGGGAAGGCGTTGCACTAGATATTTTTATTAGTTCACCTCAACATTATCTTTTATATTACTGATGCAAACAGTCGCGATATTATAAAGACCTTCCAGTACAAAACAGTATGAAGAAGAAAGGTGAAAAAACAAATCGTTCAGGAAGAGAGGCTACGAGGCAGAGAGGAGGAGTAGCAGACGAGAAGCCAGTGGAGAGGCGGAGAAGAGCAGTAAACGAGTAGCATCAAGACGGAAAAAGCAGAGGTAGACGAGTAGTAGGCTGTGTAAAGAAGCAGGGAGGAATAGGAGAGAAGTGCGTGTGGTAGGGGGTTACCCAAATCCCATCTTGATTTACGAGGGGTAGGTTTAACACACTAATTAAAGAGGCGTTTTTACTATGTACGGGCTTAAGCCAAATCGCCGTTCCTGTTTTTGCGCGACAGGAGCTTCAGCCAGCCTTGGATCGCACTCCAACAAAGTAGGGGTCGTATTCTAGGTGGAGACTTCGTTGCACTTCTTTCTTGGCGAGTTATTTTGCCATTTCTATCTGACAATTTTCTTGTATGTTATTTAAATCCGTATAGTTTGAATCAGTAGCATATAACAGGATAGTGAGATGTAATGTGTAGAATAAGTCGCTAAGGAAAAGGTGTTACGATATCTCCAAAGCCAGAATGAGAATATGACCCTAAATCTGGCCCAGCAACAGACTCGTGGAAGCCTAACCACCTTAGTCTGGTGACGTATTTGTGTGTGTGTGTGTGTGTGTGTGTGTGTGTGTGTGTGTGTGTGTGTGTGTGACGATTTTATATATAGTCTGGAGGCCCATGTTAGTGAAGGGATCAAGAAAGGCTATCTAACTCATCCATTTCTGAAGTCTTCCTAAGCTAAATGAAAACCTATGAAGACAGCATTAGCGAGATAGTTAACACGTTACCAGATTAGGAAGATAGCCCTTTGAATCCCCCGTGTCATCCATCAAAGTATTTTTTTCCCTTTTCCACACAGTTTTATATAATTTAAGAACGGTCTATCACTCTGAAAGGGTTTATAAGTGGTATATCTTTCCAGCTTCAAAAGTCTGTCTTAATATGAATACGTCAGGGAATGAAAATAATAAAATAAAAAAATACGTCGCCGGGCCCAAAGGGTTAAGGCTGAACTGTGACGTCACATGTCAACAAAGATGTCGTCTGGTTCTGTGATGCACGTGTTTATGTTTACTTTTAGATTAAGTCATAGAGCATGCGTCTTCCTGTGATAAATAATTGTAGCGTAAAGGCATGCTGTTATGTAGTTTGCTCGGTATCTTCTGTTCTTTTATAATCTCATGTTGCTAGAGTGTGTCTGGAGAGAGAGAGAGAGAGAGAGAAGAGAGAGAGTGAGAGAGTGTGGTGTTTTGTGCTGCACTCCCTGGTGACTACAACACTATGCCACAACTGCTGTCTCCCCTCCCCTCGCTCCCCTTCCCCTCTCCCCTCCTTTTGTCTTCCTTTCCGCCTCTCCTCGCCTCTCTCCTCTTCCCACCCTCATTCCCCTCCTCTTTCACTCCTCGCTCACTTCACTCCCCTCCCTTTCGAGTCCTCCTCTCGCTCCCCCCCCTCCCCCACATTCCCCCCCTCATTCTCCTCTCCCTCGCTTCCTCCCCATACTCCTCTCCTCTCGTGCCTCCCTCTCATTCCTCACAGCTTCCCTCCCTTCAGTTCCCTTTCTTCCCTCTCGCTCCCTTCCCCCTCTTTCTTTTCCTCACCCATCTTGCTCCCAACCCTCTCCTCCATTTCCTTCCTCTTTTTTCTTCCACCCATTCACCTTTGTTCTCCCTGCCCTCCCCTTGCTTCCCTCCCCTCCCCTTGCTTCCCTCCCCTCCCTTGCTCCCCTACCCTCATCGTGCTTCCCTCCCCTCTTCTTGCTCCCCTCTCCTCCCCTTCTTTCTATCCCTTACCTTCATACCCTTCTCTACTGCTTTGTACATTCTCACCCCTCCCCTCACTCCGCTCCCCCGTTCCCCCCCCCCGTCTCCTCTCCCCTCACCCTCCTTTTGCTCTTCTCCGCTCTTACCTTCGCTCCTTCCACTCACTCGCCTCTCCTCCCCTTCCCTCATACTTTCTTCCCTCCCTCCCCTCCTCTCGTTCTTTTCTCAACCTATTCCATTACCTCTCTGTCTTCTTTATTTTACTTTTGTCTCCCTTCTCCTGTTCCCTTCCCCTCGCACCCCACCCCTCGCTCCCTTCCCCTCCTTCCCCTCCCCTCGCTCCCTTCCCCTCCCCTCGCTCCCTTCCCCTCCCCTCGCTCCCTTCCCCTCTTTTCCCTCCCCTCGCTTCCCTTCCCTCGCTCTCTTCCCCTCGCTCCCCTCCCCTTGCTTCCGTCCCCTCGCTTCCCTCCCCTCGCTCTCTTCCCCTAGCTCCCCTCCCTCAGTTCCCCGCCCCTCGTTTCCCTCCCCTCGCGCTTTTTCCCATGGATTAACTCAGGCAGCTGTGACGTATCTGCAAAAAAATCGTTTTACGTTGACTGAAGAAGAATACAGGGGTTGTCCCGAGCACGAAACTCACTCAGCTGAATGAAATCGTCTGGCGTTAGCTGTAATGAGAGAGAGAGAGAGAGAGCTTGAGAAGTTTTGCCTGACTGAACTAATTACTTAGGTCTCATTTAATTCGTCAACATTGCAGCTCCTCATTAACAACCTCACTTCTCAAAAACAAGCGCCCTCTTTGACCACGTACAGTCGTGGCCATAAATAATCACCTATCATCCTGTACCCCGTGCCTCAGACTGGCTCCTTTATGCGCGGCAAGTCACACTGGAGTAAGAGGGGCTGAGAAGGAGGGGCCAGAGAGAGAAGGGAAAGTGGGTGGGAGGACAAGCGATGGTGCTGGGGTGGAGTGAGGGAGGGGAGGGAGGGTAGGTAGGGAAGGGAGAATGAAATGCGAAGTTGTGGCCACATAATTTGTCTATTTTCCTCCATTCAGGGCATCACATAAAGGAGTTACTATTCCGTAGATAAAGCTCCATTACACCTTGTATGGGTGGTGATATCAAGGACTGGCTCGTGAGAGAAATATACTGACGTGACCTCAAACATTTGTGCGGAGCCAGATATCTGTGTTCATCCGTGTATTTGTCATGTTTAAGAAACGTCCTCAACCCTTACATGTAATTAATTTTTGGAACTAAATATTATATGCAACCTTTGACATGGCTGTGTCCACAGTAAATATGATCACCCTCTCGGTATACACTCCCTCTATACAGTCACCATCATGTAAATTCAGTAATTATTTAATGACATCTCTATATGAAAAGGCTATTTAAAATAAATGTGCATAAAAGGTAAATAAATTTGATATCTGTGCTCATGGGTGGATATAGTAACGGTATCTCTCATTACCTGTTAGAGCAAAAATGAAACAAAATCCTACCCAAACTCCCAAAATATATCTGTGTCAATGTTTACCGACACTGGTCAAGCCAAAGCAACCAGGAAAGCCTTAGTAAGTAGTCCAGTGGCCTCATGCCTTAAAACCCTCCTGCAGGCTTCGCGGCACCGGGGAAACAATGTTGTTGATGGTTTGCTGGTTTCGTCTGAACAGCTCCCACTCGTCTTTGGTGTGCTGGAGGAGGCAGGCCCGTGACCTCTCGTTCTCTGGCTTCCACGCGTAAGTTGACCAGATTTATTGGAGCTGAAAGCGGGACATTGTCACGTGTGTGTGTGTGTGTGTGTGTGTGTGTAGAGAGAGAGAGAGAGAGAGAGAGAGAGAGAGAGAGTGGGATACATTGACTTAAATGCGAGTGACAGCAATGGCTGCTAAGCAACACCTCACGCTGAGGCTGCTAATTAAACACTGATGTCTCAAACGAACTCCAATGACCAATATGCAGTACGGTACGGTGAATGGGCTCACCATAGTTACCAGTTAGTATTACAGATTTTATATTAACAATTCGGTATTTCATTTGGTTTGGATTAGGCATAATATTACCAGTTCATGTAGGTGGTGGCGACCATCATCCACTCACTTGATGTAGTGCTGCGTACTTCCTTAGCTTTTATCATTCTTTTTCTGTGCCTGCCCTCCTCTCTCCCTATTTCTCCTATCTTTCCTGTCACTTCTTATTCCTATTCTTTCCATTACAGGTGGCTTTACATTGAGTGACAAGCCAAATGGTTTCCTGTAAGCCAAGAAACCATTCACAACGCTGGGTGGTAACCATATAACCAAACCATACGTGCTCCTTACTTGTCAGCAAGTGGGTTGGTGGTGGGTTGGTGCCCCTCCCTGTAAAACAACTAACTCAGTGTCAAATGGCCACCCTTTACGGGATTGTGGTGTCTGGCAATAGATAGATAGATCATAATTTAATAAAAGAAGTCATATTATACCTAAGTTAATAGTAATTTTCTAAAAGAGGGATATTTAAGAGTATTTGCACAAAAAGCAGGACATTTTATTCACAATTTAAAAAGCGGGACAGATGAAAAAAGAAAACAAAAAAGAGACTGTCCCTGTCCCGCCTAAAGGCGGGACTCTGGTCGCCTTATCCACGTGTTGACAATCTGGGCCCAAGTCAGTCTCGATGGCTCTGCACTAATATTTGATTTGTCACGTCAGTATACTTCTCCCACGAGCCAGTCCTTGATATCACCATCTATCTAAAGTTTGTTATCTGACGCCGCTATACAAGGTGTAATGCAGCTTTATCGACCAAATAGTAACTCCTTTATATGATGCCCTGAATGAAAGAATTAGACAAATTATGTGGCCACAACTTCGTATTTCATTCTCCCTCCCCTCCCTCACTCCACCCAAGTACCATCGTTCGTCCTCCCCCCACCCCACCTGTCCTTCTCTCTCTGGCCCCTCCTTCTCAGCCCCTCTTACCCCAGTGTGACTTGCCGCGCGTAAGGGAGCCAGCCTGAGGCACGTGGGTACAGGAGTATAGGTGATTATTCATGGCCACGACTGTACCTGCGTCGCAATCGTCTGAACTTAATTTGTGTCGGAAGAAATATCCTGCTGCTGCTGCTGCTGCTGCTGCTGCTGCTCCTCCTCCTCCTCCTCCTCCTCCTCCTCCTCCTCCTCCTCCTCCTCCTAGTTTTTTCCTTGTGAAGTTAAAGTGGGCTAACCCATTGAATCTCCCATTGTGTATGTGCGTGGAAAATAAAAACAAATAGCTTGCCAACTCGAGCGTCTGCAGGAAAGATGTGGTTTAAATGTAGTAATAGTATTAGAAATGTCGCTTAATTATTTCCATAACAATTTTCAAAGTAGTGCCCATTGGTGCTAAAAATTTCTGCTCCCGTGGTTTGCGTAATGAGTGTTAGGAAAGAGATGGGCCAACTCCGTCATCTGTGTGGACGCTGTAGTTTTGCGTACTGTACCACTTGTTAAAAAAGGAAATATTGGTCGTAAATTGTGTTGTTGTTATGCATTGTGTTAAGCTTCCAACAATTATTAAATCTACGGAAATGCACTTCTAATATCAATACCATCAGTACTACCGCTTATTACTACCATCTTTCCCAAACGCATGTCGAAGAGTATAGGTGAGTGGTATTATGTTAAGAGTTTTCCATCTTCACCCCGTGGCTAGGCGGATTATGACATCGTTTAGCCGGATATGTCATCAGTGTGCATGTATTATGTAGTAAAGCATCGATCTATTAGCATTATATCTTGCGTCAATCTGTGTTTGTATAAGCGAATGCAAGGATGACTCGAAGCGCGCTATGCATACCTAGTTAATCGAATCCTCACTCCTTGATACTATGCTTCTTTTACCTTAACCTGGCCCAGAGTTTCGTCCTTTTGCAAATTATATCACGCAGGTCAGTGGCAGAGAAAGATAATGCCAGTGTTCTACATCCTTTCCATAGCAGCTCTTCGTGACTAGCATCATATACTAGTGTTAAACCACTGCTACAACTAAGTATTTAAGATAGAGTGCAATTTTAGACCAAGTTAAAGTAAAAAGGGTGTAGGACGCTGCCACTTATGCCTCGGGACATCAGACGGGGGTAGAGAAATTCGGTCCCCAACTGTACAGTCAGGGAGAAAAGTTCACGTAATATTTCACCTCATCTCAGCCTCACTTTCCTCTGCTGGCTAATATTCCAGAGCTTTGAGAGGCTTGATGTGTCTGTGGCCCCATGTATGCTTCTCTTTGGTATCATTCGTCAGGTCGGGAAGTATCAGACATGCCGTAAGTGTAAAGGCAGACGCAGAGAAATGGTAGGCGAACTTTTGTCCTCTGCTGTACCAAGGAGCAATTATCTTTACCAGAGCAATCAGTATTACGAGCAAGAAGTTTTAATTGACCTGGCGTCCTAATCTTGGAGTGATTCCTTGCACCATCCCTCGTTGCTTAATTAATCCCCTTCACTGCAGTCATTACTCAGAAAATTAATGTCGCTTTCTTTTCACTCTTCATTGTAGGGACAGCTCTGATTCATCCAAACTATCTACAGTCTGTTCACTCTACTTAGGCGTAAAATTGCAATGTCTCTATCTTGAATGTTGTGCTATGATCTCAGGTTATCACTAGAATATAGGCTAGTCACGAAGAAGTGCCGTTGGAAGGATGCAGGGCCATAATGTTGTCTGGTTCCGAGTTAGCCTACGGGAAATAGGTTGCAAAAGGACGAAAATCTCTCGCCAAGTTAAAGTGAACGAACTATAGGTGGAGATTTTCGTCCTTTAGCATTTTATTATCAACTGCTATTTCACGCCCCATACGTCAGTTGCAGAATCTAGTGATACAGTAGTTCGGTTCTGTATCCTTTCCATGGCACTTCTTCGTGATTAGCATCATAACGTCAACACCTAGAATCTAAGGAAGACGTGAAAAGAGTGGCCTGTCAATGAGCTCCTTTTCAACCCCGCAGGGTGATTTCTCGTGTGTTACGGGGACGGCTCAGTCAGCGTAATAAATAATCCTCCCGTGCGACATTTATCCATTTCCTACTCCCAGTGCCACACCCAGCCCACACCAGCAGACTCAGCCGTTCCCACAACAAGATCCTCTACTACCATGTGAGTTTCTGGAGGACTGCTATATATGAACATTTTTTTTTTGCTACCCGACGATTTCTTTCAGCTGAGGAGATCCCCCACTAATGAAGGTGTATATAAATCTTACAGTTGAAATAATCACTCCTAGTGTGATTTGTCTGTGAATAGCAGGAATAAAGCAAAAATATCCTTCCCTGATGGAGTGGGTTTTAGTGCAGTGAATAATAATGATAATGATAATAATATAAAGCGACTGATGATGTAATAGTAGTAATAAAATAATAATAATAATAATAATAATAATAATAATTTAATAATGCGGATGATGATGTAATAGGAATAATAATAATAATAATAATAATAATAATAATAATATGCGGATCATGATGTACTTAGAATAATAATAATGATTATAATAATAATTAATAATAATAATAATAATAATAATAATAAAACTGTAGGTAACAATCTGCTTTTCCCACCATAGGCAATTTAATATTCTTATACCACATGTATATAATTAACGTGGGATTATTTTTTTCTTTTTCAGTTTCATGTTGCCTCGTTGAAATACCACGCGAATCAGCTTTGCAAACACTGGAGTAAAAAATATCAGCACGACCCATTAGCACCGGATATTACTTCACCAGGTAATGTGTGAATACCTGTCTGAATTATATATTTGTGTTTTATATATGTGTCTTTCGTCTCTCTTTTTTTTTCTCTTGATCTCTTGCGTTGTTTAGTGTTCTGTTTATGCTGTTTTTCTTTTTTTAATTATTCTCATTAGCCACCGATACTTCTACACCAGGTAGTGGTTGGATTCCTGTTTCATTTAAATATTTGTGTTTTTTGTAATATTTCTTTTTTTCTTGTCTGCTTTTTTTTTTCTTGAACTCTTGTGTTGTTTGAGTTGTCTGGTATCTTTTTCTTTTTCTTTGTTCTCATTTGCCACCGATACTTCTACACCTGGTAATGTTTGGATGCCTGTTTCATTTATGTTTGTGTTTTTTTCTTTTCTTTTTTTGTCTTGATATCTTGTGTTATTTGAGTGTTTTGCTATCCTTTTCATATTTTTTCAGTTTCTCTCAATAATGTTTGGATACTCGCTTCCTGTATTTTTTTTTTTTTTTAATCTGCATCTTTTCTTGTATTGCGCCTTTTACCAATTTTGTCCTTGTTCTCTTGTTTGTTTCTGTGTTCTGCTTTTTATGCTTTTATGTGTTTTAATTTTTTCGGTCCCCTTTTTGTGCTACTACGGTCTGATTTTTCGTTTTTTATTTTTTCTCTGATATTCTGACTTTACGTATATTTCTGCGTCTGTGTTTTTTCAGTGTTCGTTTTCTCCTCTGTAAGTGACGTCGACTCATTATTATTATGTGTTCAGTGACGTGAAGTTAATTGTTTTAATTTGTCTAATATAAAATAATTTCGTGATGGAAGGGTAAAGGCAGTGTGCACTCATTCGTCCGAGGTAGTAAAAATAAAAATATAATCGAAAAGTAATGGTAGTCTAGTGTACAGTCATTCATTTCAGACGTTAGATAATATTATGGCGGAAACGTTATGGTAGCCTGCATTCATTTTGTGTGTGTGTGTGTGTGTGTGTGTGTGTGTGTGTGTGTGTGTGTGTGTGTGTGTGTAACAGTTTGCCACATGTTCAACGAAGCTTAAGACTGGTTAAGACTTCTTCACGGGAGAAAGTATTGAGAGGGTCATGGAGAGTTGCCGGCAGCCATATATTTCGTGAGCGTCTGTGGGGTGCCTGGCATGGCTTGCGGAGCTGGCCCGCTGCATCCCACCTGTTGCTGGAGTGGGAGGCACAGTTAACGTAGTTGTTGTTGGATAATTACCTCCTGCCACCCCCCTACCTCATCCCAGGGTACAGCGCTTTTGATTTAAGAGACTGTGTGGGCAGGCAGTCTCCAGGGAACTCATTTGTCGCTCTGTGTGAAACGTTGCCGGCGGAGTTAGTAACATCAGCCGCGCTCTGTTTGCCATCGTGAAAGCGTGTGAGAATAATAGCATATCATCATCGTTTGTGCTGAGTACGCTCGGGAGGATAGGCGACTACTGGTGGAGAGAGAGAGAGAGAGAGAGAGAGAGAGAGAGAGAGAGAGTCAATGGTCGTGGGAAAGGAGGGATGGTTGGAGTGTGCGGGGGAGAGGAAGGTGGTGGGCTGGAGAGATTGAAAGATGAGTCGGAGGGGAAGGGGGAAGGATGAGAGTCTTTGGAAGGTGGGGAGAAGGAAACATGAGTCTTTTAAAATGTGTGGGGAGAGAGGATAGGAAAATTGGTAAGTAGAAGTAAGGAGGTTGTGTTGGGAAGGTGGAAATGGAGAAGGGAAGGGGTAGGTAATGAGTAAGAGAGGGTGAAAGACAGAAGGAGGGAGCATCTGCAGTAGGTGGTTGAGGACAGTAGGTGAGGGGGCGTTGGCAAACATTAGAAATTGATGAGATGGGGATGTGATCAGAAGCTAGGAAGGGAGCGTGAAGAGAAAGGATTGGAAAGTAACTGGTGTGTGTGTGTCTGTGTGTGTGTGTGTGTGTGTGTGTGTGTGTGTGTGTGTGTGTGTGTCTGTGTGTGTGTAATTCACCGGGTCGGTCAGGATCACGTGAAGGTTTTGATCATCAACTGTTTACTTTCCCGGAAAAGATCTGAGAACTTATATAGTCCGTTCTAAGAGCAAAGCCTTGACCGTCACACACGCACACACCCATCCTCTTGCTCAAGGGGGACAGTAACCACCCGCTTCGTCAGTGAAACTTTTTCGCATCCCGAGCAAGGCGTCCCTGTCTTAGCAGATGCTAAACTAGAGTGTTACCATTGAGCCGGCGAGCGGTGTGTGTGTGTGTGTGTGTGTGTGTGTGTGTGTGTGTGTGTGTGTGTGTGATAGGGGAGGAGGAAGTCGTGGGCAGAACCGAAAGAGAGACAGAACGGGGACTAAATTCAGTGGACGTGGTGCCTTTGAGAGCATCACTTATGCCATCCCAGCACAGAGCCTGCCAACACTGCCTGGCTTTTCTGAATAACAGTTACGCTTTATGTCGGCTGTCATTATGTGGAGAGTAAAAAGGACTCTTCATTTCGTTTCTAGTACAAACTGATATAATGAACCACACACACACACACACACACACACACACACACACACACACACATACACACACACACACACACACACACACACACATACCAAAAAAAATCTGCCTTCACCACCTCCACCTTTTTTCTTCACATCTTTAAAAAAAAAAAAAAAAAAAAAGTCGTTCATAGTAGCGTCCGGCATAATGAAACCCGACTGATAAAAAAAAAAGGCAAAAAATCTTAAAAAAAGAAAAAAAACTGCCTCATTGTCTGATGCATTTTACCCCGACGATTAAGTGGCAATTCGTATATTTTACCACTTTGAGTTTTATATATAAATTGTGTTTTAATAAGTAGATGTGTTTGAGTGTGGTTTGCGTTCTTATGCTTTAATTGTGTGTGTGTGTGTGTGTGTGTGTGTGTGTGTGTGTGTGTGTGTGTGTGTGAGAGAGAGAGAGAGAGAGAGAGAGATGCGGACCTTAATCGAGTACACGACGCGCTTCTGTTCTCTCTCTCTCTCTCTCTCTCTCTCTCCTTTACAAAATTTTATTCGCCTTAATAGTAGCTTATGTATAATTGTTTTCTTTTGTGTCCAAGTCAGGGCATAGATCAATAGTCAGTTATCTTAGGCCCCACACTCTCTTACGTACCACAGAAATTTATATTATGGACTGTGGCTGGGGTTATTTATGATGTAATGGTAAGTGAGTAGTAATGCCAATTCTGAAAGGTATGGTGAGAGAGAGTGAGAGAGAGAGAAAGTATGGCCAAGTTTCAGAACACAGTTTGCAAAAATTATGCAGGTTGTGAATCGGATGTTCGGAGAGAGTGAGTGAGTGAGTGAGTGTGTATGGCCAAGATTCAGAACATAGTTTGCAAAATGCAGGTTGTGAATCGGATGTTCGGAGAGAGAGAGAGTCTAGCAGTGAATTACACAGCAAAACTGAGTACCATTTCCCGTAACTACTGACCCTTGCGTTGTCATGAGGCTTGGCAATTGCACATTACCGGAAGCTCCCGGCCACTTAACCTTTAGCGTAAATGGTTTTGGCCCTCGTGTTGCTTCTTCGGGAAACTCAGGAAGGTCGCTTATGGAACAAAACTGTGCCTTCCTTCTGATTGAGACCCTAACCCGTTCACAGTGATGATGTATTTCTCGCATTAAGGTTTTCATGTTCGGGGCAACTCTAGTATTTTTTTTCCTGTTTACGCCAGACGATTTTGTTCAGCTGAGGATGTGTGTTCGGAGCCTGATCGTGTGACCAGCTTCCGTCAGGCCTCTCATGGTCGGGGCAACTCTGGTGCTCTATTCCTTTTTACGCCAGACGATTTTGTTCAGCTGAGTGTGTATTGGAGCCTGAGAGTGTTAATACTGGTGTCCCAGCTAACCCTGCGCGATTTTATTCAGCCGAGAGTTGAGTCATAGAGGCATGAGTGTGTTACCGTTTCCTTTTTTGTGACGCCTTACCTGTATTTACTTAAGAAACAGGATCGTCTTCCATATGAGAGTATTTGCGGGCGTCAGAGAGGGAGGTGTGGAGGTGATGGCTGGCTGATGGAAGATGAAAAAAAAAGAAAAAGAAAATTAAACCCTTATTTAGAAAAGTTGTTTATTTGAGCTGTATGTGGGGGTGACTTGTATCCACGCACTCGGTGTATTGTTGCCTTCGTGTGAATCTACGCTGAATGACAAGCCAAGTGGTATCCTGTAAACCAAGCTAAGTGGTATCCTGTAAACCAAGCCAGCTGGTATCCTGTAAACTATCAAGCCAATTACTACCAGATGATGCTTAACGGTTTAGTGGGTTAAGGCGCTCCAACTGGATTAAGCCTGTAAGGGTTGATATCCGAGGGGCAGTTGGATTTTATTGCTAACCTAATGGCATTCGGGGGCGAGTGAGGCTGGTCACGCTCGCCTTGAGGGTCGGCTTTGAGTAGGCTAAAACTATGCTGGTAAAATCAGAGCCGGCCGCTTATTTCCTTTCTATCAACATCGCATCTACCATACAGTATATTGAACACCAGACTAACTAATGGAAGATAAACAAACTTGTCTAACCTAACATAACCTAATCTAATCCAGCTTACCTTTAACAGACTAACCTAACCTAACCATAACGTTACTTAATCCACGTTAACTTAATCCTAACAGACTAACATAATCCTTAACCCGATCTAATCTAGCTTGACCCTAACCTAACAGACGAAGCTAACCAAATCCATAACCTAACTTAATCCTAACAAACCAGACCCCCGATAGACCAACTTAACCCGTATTGGAACCCTCTAGGGGGGGAAAAAAAAAAAAAAAAAAAAAAAAAGCATTGCGGAAATCAACTGTGTATCGGAAATTTTCGCGATCCGGCCACTGAGAGAGGGGGACGCTCCGGAAAAACTCATCAGCCGCGGTAATAGCATGGAAACAAAGGCCCGGTGCTCTTAGTTGCCTGTGCTCTTGGTGGCCGGTGTTCTTGCCTGCTGGTGCTCTTGGCTGCCGGTGCTCTTGGTTGTCGGTGCCCTTGGTGGCCGGTGCTCTTGGCTGCCGGTGATCTTGGTGGCTGGTGCTCTTGCCTGCCGGTGCTCTTGCCTGTTGGTGCTCTTGCCTCTTGGTTGCTGGTGCTCTTAATTGCCGGTGCTCTTGATTGCTGGCGCCCTTGGTTGCCAGTGCCCTTGGTTGCCGGTGCTCTTTCCTGTCGGTGGTCTCAAACGCTCCACGCATTCTTCAGTTTGGGTCCAGCATCGCCAGTTTAGTTAAATAGAGAGCGACCTGTTTTGTTCCGATTAAAGAGCGACAGGGAATCAGGGTCCTGTCTGCTTTTGACGGCGACATCGACGGAGTTTTAGATAGTACGGGACGTTTTTTCTTTCATCCTTACGGGAGTAGTAATGAACGTTTTTGCTTTCTTTCTTGCGACATACTTGAGGAACGTTTTTTTTTTTTTTTTTTTTTTTTTTTTTTTTTTATTTTAACGAACCTTTTTTTTTTTTTTTTTTTTTTTTTTTATACGAGATTAGCACGGAACGCTTTTCATTCTTTTTTATGAAATTAGTACGGAACAGTTTTTCCTTATGAGATTAGTATGGAACGTTTTTCTTTTATGAGATTTTTTTTTTTTTTTTTACGTGTCCGACGCTGGGCATAGGCATCACAGCCTGCAATCAAGGCCCAGTAGTCCTCCTACATACCATACACCTCCACATGTCACCACTTCGGCGCTAACACCCACCGTCCATATTGAATACATGCTAGGGTTGTCTCATACAGGACTGGTGTACTGGTATTAGCTGGGGTATTTTTACGACATGTCGGCGGGTCATTTGGTAGATCAGGAAAGTTTGCTTTTTAGGAAATTCAAATCCTTAAACTGTTCCCTGCCTCAGCCGGGATTCGATCCTGGGTCCATTAGGACTGCAGGCCGCCTCTCTACCGATTCAGCCACCGCCTCCCCCCAATTACTACGGAATGTTTTTCTTTTTTATGAGATTAGTAAGGAACGTTTTTCTTTTTTAAGAGATTAGCACGGAATACTTTTGTTTCTTAGTAATGAGATTAGTACAGATTTTTTTTCATAATATGAAAATTCAGCCATAAATGTTTTAGCAGAGTAGCTGAGCCCCGGGCCATTCCGCTCCTAGTGGGGTTGTATGGAATTGGAAGATGGATGTAATTAAATATCAAGTACCAGGATATCTTCTTTACTATATTCTCTCTTATTTACCTCAGAAAAGTTTTGATAGAGAAGGGGTTATGAATGTGGAAGTGGTTTATAATGAATTGGGGTCATTCTTCAGTTAGCCCAGTTGTATAGCAGGTCCCCCCTCCGCCACCACCACAGTAGTATTCAGGCGCAATCCAACGGAACGTGATCAGCTTGTGACAGTGTTTTCACCGGCCTTTTCTCACTATTTTCTTCTCAAGTGCTAGGATTTTTTTTTTCCCTCGACTTCAACCCCTTTCAGTCTTGTGACGTCTTTTTGTAGTTGATTCTTGCAGCTGCCAGAGGGTATTGGCAAAATGTTGTCAGCAAACTTTTCCTTGTAACATTATATCAGGTTTTTCATCACAGTAATTAGCAACTGAACAGTTAGATGATTCCAGACTAGGGAGCGGGGATCCCCGGAAGTCCACGAGAGGGCCCCAAGCAAGAGGTGACTCTCTACCGAGTGATAAGCCAAATGGCTTTTTACTGCCTAGACCATTTACTACGCAGAGTGGTAACCAGATAACTAAAGCAAAGGCAGTCCAACCGGATGGGACCCGTAAGATTTACATCAGAAAGGGGATTGGATTCCCTAGTCACATAATACCTGACAAGGTGAGTGAGGCTGGTCACCCTTGCTTTAAATGTCGGCACTGGGTAACCGAGCCCCGGGTCCCTGAGCATCTGATGGCGCAGGAGACAATTGGATGATGGATTAATGATTTGCCCGTTTTCCTTTACATCGTTACTTTTGATGCCAGAAGGGGTAACTGCATACCATTGCCTTTACTTCATCCGCGTTTTTCATCACACTATTGGGTAACATTAAACTATTTTTGACCGATTTCGGCCAGAGTGTATAATAGCCTATTTACATGCCTCGGTCTGGAGTGGTACCCTTTCCCTCAAGTAAAAATGAACGTTGACTGATACTTCACGATTTTTAATGCCATGAAACACGAAAAAATTATAGCATAAATAAAGCCATTTAGCAAGGAGAGGTCTCGAGTCATGCTTTTCAGTTTGACATTAAAATTCTAACTTGTCAATAATTTCTCTGAACTTCCCAGAATTCTTGACATAATATTGAGTTGCAATTTTCCTGTCATATAGCTGGGTCATGCTCAAAACATTTTAAATTTTGTTGAGAAAGATACCTGATTTTTTTTTATTTTATTATTATTATATGCCTTGATATATACTTTGTGCCTGATTTTGTGGATTTATTATTCTCTTAGGGGTGAGAGAGAGAGAGAGAGAGAGAGAGAGAGAGAGAGAGAGAGGGAAGAGAGAGAGAGACAGAGACAGAGACAGAGAGAATAAATGAAGATTATTATTTTTTTTCTAATCCATTCATTACGGGTTGTCTTTCTTGAGCTGTATAATGTTGTCCGGAGGTAAATACAGTTCATTCACCTTAACTTGGCAGAGGTTTTCGTCCATTTGCAGCGTATTTCACGTAGCTCATTGGCAAAATAAGATAATAACACTGTGCTGTTCATCCTTTCCACGGCACTTCTCCATGACCTGCATCATATTTTAGCGTTAATCTCGTGTTACAACTCAGTATTCAAGTTGGAAAGATGGCAGTTTTAGGCAAAGTTAGAGTAAAATGTGCATAATACCTATAATTATTAGCCACGAACAGCTTGCGTATTATTAGACAACACAGCAACAACGTAGGGAGGCCAAACACAGTCTCTTGATATTACGCGTTTCAGAAATTATTGTCAGAGGAAGGAAGGGAAGGAGATGTGAGGGTGGAAAAAGGATGGCGATAGAGATGGGGATGAGAGGGAATCTGGGAGAGGAAGGAAGGGAAGGGGATATGAAGGTGAAGAAAGGATGGCGATAGAGATGGAGATGAGAGGGAAGCTGGGAGAGGAAGGAAGGGAAGGGGATATGAAGGTGAAGAAAGGATGGCGATAGAGATGGAGATGAGAGGGAAGCTGGGAGAGGAAGGAAGGGAAGGGGATATGAAGGTGAAGAAAGGATGGCGATAGAGATGGAGATGAGAGGGAAGCTGGGAGAGGAAGGAAGGGAAAGGGATGTGAAGCCTGTATTACCCTTCTCCTTGTGAGATTTAAGCGTGCAGCCCTAACAGTTCACGGTGGCCAGCCCAGATAAAGTCAGAGATATTGCGTCGACACACAGGCTGTCACCCTAAGAATCTTGAACTACTCTTGACCTTCAGTGAATTGTATATCTAGCCCTAGTTCCTGTCCTGACCTGACCCAACTTAACCTAACATAACCTCGCCTTATTTAACTTTACCTGACCTGACCTGGCCTGACCGACCTAAGCTAACGTAACCTAACCCAGCCTAAGTATGGCTTCACCTAGCATGAGCCCACGTGTGTGTGTGTTTGTGTATGTTGTTTTAATATCGAAATAACTTGCTTCAAATCGTGCACAAAAGTACTGATGTGTATTGTTGCAGAATAAATCGCAAAGAATGAGATGTTGCGAAGCCTCCAGAACCCAAATAGAGCCATAGACTTTCATCTCTAGCCTCCTCAGCTTCCTTGACCTTTAGTGTATCGTATATAAGACTCAGAGCCTCTCATCTATAGACTCTTGAGCTTCCTTGACCATTACTGAATTGTATATATGGACATCCCCCTCGCCTTCTGCTGAATAATTCCCCTCCAGGTGCTGTGATGTGAGAGTCAGCATGCTTTCTCCTTGTCTTGACTATACTCCTTTTACTTTAACTTGGCCTAACACTGCCATCACTCCATCCTGAATGCTGAGTTGTAGCAGCAGATCAAGACTGAAATATGCTAGTCACGAAGAAGTCCATTTAAGAGATGGAGAACCGTAGTATTGTCATTTTCTGCCACCGTGCTACGTAGAATAAGCTGCAAAAGGGGGGGAAATCTGGTCCAGGTTAAGGTGAAAGAACCGTATTACCCTCAAGCATATTCACACTGCCATGCTTACCCGTCCTTCAGATTCTTGTAACATTTTCTAATTTCTTGCTTCAGAATCTTGTAACATTTTCTAATTTCTTGCCCATTTAAAACCTAAGCTATCAGACGTCCAGGGAACTTGAAATGTAAGACTAAGACCCGTAGAATTTCTCCCCCGCACCCGCCCGCGTCCAGTGGGGTCACATGTATGGAATAAGTAATACAAAACTCCTGCCCCCACCTGCATGCATTGGGTATGGACGCGGCCTTATTCGTCTTCGTGGAAAAAATTGGAAGACAAAATACTCGTAACTTTTATCTGTGTTGAGAAAAGGAATCCAAACCAAAACCTCCACAGATTATTCCTTCCAAAGGTCAATTACTTATATATCAAAATGGCTTGGGCAGTCGATAGTAATTATTTCCTCCATCCTCCATACATTCCACCCCATTCCCCTTCCCCCATCAAACCTTAAATCGGAGAGAGAGAGAGAGAAAGAGAACGAAAAATAGCCATAAACACAATTGAAACACCAGCCAGCACGACCAGCCAACAACAAGAGTAAACGTTAACATGGTATTTTTTCTGGCCTTTGTCGGTCTTGATTCCTACCTAGCGAGTTTGGCACAGAATTTTTGTTGTTTCAGACCCGTAATCCCTTCACTACGATTTTTTTTTTTTACAAGGCTGTGAGGGGTAGAGTAGAGGGAGGGAGTGTGGCGGAAGACTGAGGGGGTGGAGTGGGGTGGGGCGCGGGGTTTGGGCGAGATGCGGGATGAGTAGGGAAGGAGTAGATGAGGGATGAGGGGGATGGTGGTGCTTGAGGGAATGGGAAGTGGTGGCCCAGGGGAGTGGGGTAGAGGTGAGATGTGAGGGGAATGGCATAGGACGAGCGAGAGGAATGGAGGTTGGGTTAGTGTGTGTGTGTGTGTGTGTGTGTGTGTGTGTGTGTGTGTGTGTGTGTGTGTGTGTGTGTGTGTGTGTGTGATTAGCGATGGACTCTATATGACAAATGGGGCTGTGACATTGATCCCTGACAATCTCCCATGTATTATTCGATATCTCTGCCATCAAACAGGGCTGGCAGTCGCTAATGGATAAATATTGAAAGCCTTGTCACGATCACCCAGCCCTATTATCCTCATTATCGTGGTGGCTAATGGTCGCTTTTTGTAATGCTAATGGGGGTTTGACTGGCATTAACCTCATCTTTATAACGACATAGCGTTTCTTTATTCTTTATCTCCAGGCTATTTTATTCAGATTTTTTTAGACACGCTGAAGTGAAGGGGTTATTGAAGGCTTTATCTAACTCCCCTTAAGTTCCACAGCTCCCTTCTTAGCTGTTTACAATCGTCTTTAGGTAACAAGAATATGGTAATAAGTCATCGAAGCTAAGGGGTTAACCTCTCCAGTGCAGTGCTTTACTTTTAATGTTGTTCTTTCAATTTCCAGGTGACTTTATTCGACCCTAGTAGTAAAGGAGAACGTGAAGGCAATATCAATCCCCCCAGTTCGAAAAATCTCTCCTAAATTAAAGGAAATCGTCTGGAGGCGTCACGGTTAGACGATTTTTTTTTTTTTTTTTTTTTTTTTTTTCCAGAAGACCAAACACTAAAGAATATTTTCCCTTTCATCACGAGTTTGTAATTTTTTTTATATTCTTGCTGCCTATAGACGATTTTCTTTTCATTCACTACGATTGTCTTTTTTATCTTTTTCTTGCTTCCTTCAGACGATTTAATTTTTCTTTTAATACATTATGTCTTTAAAATCCTATTCTTGCTACCAGCAGACGATTATATTTTTTTGTTTCACTACGATTGTATTTTTATCTTTTTCTTGCTACCTTCAGACGATTTTATTTTTCTTTCATTGCTGTTGTCTTATTCTTGCTTCCTTCAGACGAATTTTTTTCACCACCTTGCCACCTTCAGATGATTTTTTTTCTCTGGGATTGTCTTTTATTTTTATCTTATTCCTGCCACCTGGAGACGATTTTATATTTACAAAAAATCTCACATATTAAAAGGCTTATATAGGCTGGATATAACCCTTGTAGTTTGAAATATGTCACCCAATTGGAAAAAAAATCGTCTGTGTTTAGCCTGAATGATAAAATAAAAGATATCCTGGAGTTCAAGGGGTAAGGTGTATTCTAGTTTCAGACGATTTCATTCAGCTTAGGAGAGCGTCTTAGGTCTGTATTATCGTCAATTATGGAGGCTTCCCAGCACCTCTTCCTTTGCGATGTATTTTTGGATATGGCTGGTTAATATCCGTTTGTCCTGTGCAGAGTATGGCGATAATAGAAAATCATGTAACACGGAATAGGAGAGTAAGATGTAATAAGCAAAATGAGTCGCTTAGGAAAGGGTGTTAGGGAGCTTCCCTAACCGGCGAGAATACGGACCCTAATACTGAAAAGGATAATGAAGTGTAATAAGCGAAATAATTCTCGTATGAAAACGTGCTAGGGAGCCCGATGCGAATAAGGGCACTAATACTGAAAAGGTTAATGAAGTGTACTAAGCAAAATAAGTCGCGTACGAAAAGGCGTTAGGGAGCTTCCTTAACCGACGAGAATAGGACCCTAATATTGAAAAGGTTATCGAGGTGTAATAAGCAAAACAAGTCGATTATGAAAAGGTGTTAGGGAGGTTCCTTAACCGACGAGAATAGGACCCTACTATTGAAAAGGCTAATGCAGGCTATAGTTACCCCCCCCCTCTACTGTAGTTCCAAAATTTTCTCCATAAAAAAAAAAAAGTTAGAGATGGCGAGACTTGAAAAAAATAATGGTAAAAATAAGAATGATAAAAAAAGGTGGATGGCGAGACTTGAAAAAAATAATGGTAAAAACAAGAATAATAAAAAAAGGTGATATCATGCTCAACTGGATATTGCCTGAGAATAAGGTGTCTTTATAGGATTCCGGGGGCTTGAATAATGTGTGAGTGTGTGACCCATTTCATAGGGAGTGGTGTGTGAAAGCTCTGTCCTTTTCATACTTTCATTTTCGTTGTTTCTGAATCCTGTCTCATCATATCTTAGTTGGGAAAGGACATGATGATGATGATAATGCGACTGATGATGATGATGATGATGATGCGATTGACGACGATGATGATGATGCGGCTCATTATTGATGATGATGATGACGTGGAGGTGGAATTAAAAAGTTCTAACAAAAAAAATCTTGTTGATTTAGCTACTCTATCTATCTATCTATTGCCAGACGCCTGAATCCCGTTTGGGGTGGCCACAAACAAATCGCCTCCAAGTCGCCCTGTCCCCCGCCATCTCACTGCCCAGCTCCCAACTCACACTCCCCTCTTTCATATACCTCTCCACCCCATCCCTCCATCTCATCCTCGGCCTCCCCCTCCCTCTTCCCCCCTCCACCTCATCCTCGGCCTCCCCCTCCCTCTTCCCCCCTCCACCTCACTCACATACACTCTCTTCGTCAGTCTTTCACCCTCCATCCTCTCCACATGGCCAAACCACCTCAGTGTGTTCCTCATAACGCTTCCTATCACATCCACATCCACACCACAACGCTTCTTTATATCCTCATTCGTCAGCCTGTCTCTCCATGTGACTCCACAGGCTCCTCTTAAATAACTCATTTCCACTGCTCTCACTCTTGACTTGTGTCCTTCCAACAACGTCCAAGCTTCACTTCCATACGTTAGAGTTGGTATCACAATACTGTCATGTAGTAACTTTTTCACTTCCATGCTCACTTCCCTGTTTCTTATCACTGCTTTCAAAGAACCAGCAACCTTTCTTCCCTGCTGTACCCTTTCACGCACTTCACCCTCCAAACCTCCATCCTTACTCATCACACTACCCAGGTTACTTACTCGTACTCACATTTTCCAATTCCTCACCATCCAACCTCGCTGTACATTCACTGACTTCACTTCTCTCAAAGACCATCACTTTACTCTTCCCTACATTCACCTTTAGATTCCGTTTCTTACACACTCCCCCAAACTCATCCACCAAGCCTTGCAGTTCCCCTTCGTCTTCACTCAACAACACAGTATCATCTGCAAACAACAGTACAGGGAGTTTCCAAACACTATCCTCTCTCACCAGGGCCACTCCAACATCCACTACCCTACCTTGTACCTCTTTTATTACCCCATCCATGTAAAGATTGAACAACCATGGAGACATGACACATCCCTGTTTCAACCCAACCTTCAAAGAGAAAAATTCACCTAGTTCACCATCCACACGCACTACAGCCTTCGCACCATCGTACATACTCTTCACAGCATTCAACAACTTCCCATCTACTCCATATATTCTTAACACTTTCCACAATCCTTGTCTTTCCACCCTGTCATATGCTTTCTCCAAATCCATGAAAGCCGCATACAACTTCTTTCCCTTCTCTAGAAACTTTTCCACTAAAGATCTAAGAATGAATATCTGATCTTCACAACCTCTTCCCTTCCTAAAGCCTCCCTGTTCTTCTCCAACTAATTTCTCTGTTCTTTCTCTAACTCTGTCAGTAAGTATCCTACCATACACTTTTCCTATTATACCAAGAAGACAAATGCCCCTATGATTACCACACACTTCTTTTTCCCCTTTTCCTTTGTACAAGGGAATAATTATACCTGACTTCCAATCCTCCAGGACTCTACCTTCCTCCCAGGCCAATCTGCACATCTTCCACATCCATTCTACTACTATCTCTCCCCCATGCTTCAGCATTTCACCACACACTCCATCAATTCCTGGGGCTTTCCCCGATTTAACTTTCTTCATTGCTTCCACAACTTCTATCCTACTGATTTCTTCCTGTCTTCACTTCCCTCCTTCTCCCAGCCATTCCCCAGCCATTTGTACTCGCATTACTTCCATCCTCTATGTTCAACAATTCCTTAAAGTGTTCTCTGCATCTGCTCACTTTTTCTCCCTTCTCCACTAGTAATCTACCATTTTTATCTTTCACTCCCCTGCTAACTTCACTTCCACCCTGTCTTACTCTTTTCACCTCTTTCCAGAACATTTTCTTACAGTCCCTCCACTTTACACTCAAATTCCTTCCAAATTCCTCATCCACTTTCTTCTTACTCTCTCTTACTAATCTTTTCACCTCTCTCTTTCTTTCTGCATATAACTCTCTCTTCCGCCTCTCAACTTCTTCCACGCCCCTATTTCTCATCCATTCATTGTATGCTTTCTTCTTTTGTGCCACAGCCTGTCTCACCTCTTCAGTCCACCACGCTGTTCCTTGTACCCCCCTCCGTCTTCTCTTCCCTCCACAAACCACATCACATGCTGCACATATTTCTTCTGTAAATATCCTATACACACCTTCCACGTCTCCCATCTGCTCCAATTCATATTTGCCCAATCGTTCCTCCACTTCTCTCTTATACTCTGCCTTTTTCTCATCCTCTTGTAACCTTTCCACTCTCCTTGCAACTACTCCTACCTCTCGTCTTTCCCTTCTTCTATTCCTCCATCTTACTTGAATTCTAATTCTGGCCACCACCAAGTAGTGGTCAGAAAGTCCACTTCCCCAACCTCTATGAGCTCTTGCATCCATTACACATCTTCGCATCCTTTCATCCACACACACATAATCAATCATTACCTTCCTTTCATTCAGTTCACCACCCACCTTTCTCATCACTCGCCATGTATGCCTGTGGATCATTTTATGCCTGAAGAGGGTATTGGCTATCACCAACCCCCTCCCAGCACAAATGTCCACTAACGCACTCCCATTCTCATCTATCTCAGCAGGCACACCCCACTCACCAACTATTCCATCCACCTTCACATTCCCAACTTTACCATTCATATCACCAATCAAAAACACTCTCTCATTCCTTCCAAACTTTTCCATGCACACATCTACATTTGTCCAGAACTCTTCTCTCACTCTTCTAGCACGATCTTGCGTTGGCGCATACACACACACACAATCGCCCACATTTGTATTCCAACTTTCAACTTTACCCACACAATCTTTGACCCAACTGATCCATACTGTCTTATGCTCTTCTTTCATCTTTTACTCACAACTATACATACTCCTTCCCTTGCCCTCTCATTCTCACTTACTCCTGCACATATACCCCATCCATACTCCCATTCTCTCACACTTTCTCCACCCAATTTTGTTTCAGTTATTCCACATACATCCACTTTCGCACCCTCAAGCACCTGGACAATCTCTCTTTCACCTCATCATTCGCTCCCTAGCTAATGCATAAGAATTATTTTTTCCAATGTATTATTTTTATTCCTACATCACCCCGTTCTCAGGTGGGAAGAAATTAGTATGGTGATACTTATTCCCTACCTAACCTCACCTTAGTCGAGCAGAAAAAAAGTTATGGCGGTGATGATGATGATGATGATTTTTTTCCTTTTTCCCTCTCCCTTCTCTGTGGCCAGGTATTGGCGACCTCACACCGATATTGTCGATGGTTAGGCCAAGTTTTAATGATCAAAGTTGGCGGGGAGTGTGTGGGGAAAAAAAAGTGGCTCTGCGTGATTCATGTATTGAGCCCAAGAGTGGTGGGGTGACATTCAGAGCATCTCGCAGAATCATTTTTCACTCTCTTTTACTCTGCTTCTCCTCCTTTCCCTTTTCTTCTCCCCATACTCCTCCTCCTCTTCCTCGTCTTCTCTCTCTTCGCCATCCTCTCTGCCCTGTTTCCTGTTTTTTCCCGTTCTACTCTCCTTGCTCCTCATCCTCTTCCTCGTCTTCTCTCCCTTCGCCATCTTCTCTGTCCTGTTTCCTCCTCCTCCTCCCCTCCCTTCACCACCTTCTTCCTCTTCTCCTTACCTCCCTTCTCCTCTCCCCTCTTTCCTTCTCCATTGCTCTCCCCTTTCCCCTTCCAGTTTTCCATCTCCCCGTGCCCTTCTTCATTCTATGTCCCTTTCTCCCTCCCCTTCTTATTTTCTTCCAGTCTTTCTACCCTGACTCTCCCCATTCTTTTTAGCTCCTCATCTCCCCATCATCCCAGTCTCCATCCGTTACCCTCCCCCTCCTCCCTTCCCTTGCCTTAAGCACATTTCCTTCTCCCTCCCCTTCATATATATATATATATATATATATATATATATATATATATATATATATATATATATATATTTTTTCATCTCCCTTCCCTCTCCCTTCCATTCCCATCTCCATCCCACTTCCCCATTCATCTGTCCATCCCCGTGCCCTTCATTTTCCCACTTCCCTTTCTCCCTCCCCTTCATTTTCTTTCCACTTTTCTTCCCTTTTTTTATCAACCATCCTTCCACTTCCCGTCTCTCTCTCATCCCCATCTCTGTTTCTATCTTTTTTCCCCTTCACATCCCCTTCCCTTACTTCCCCCTTCCCGTCTCCCTCTCATCCCCATCGCCATCATTTTCCCCGCTTCACATCCCCCTCCCTTCCTTCCCATTCCCTTTCCCCTCCCATCCTTATCCCTACCACCATCACCCTTCCCCTTTTACCTCTCCTTCCCCACTCCCTTAGGTAACGGGGTGTATGGGTCGGAGTCACAGGCCTTCCTTTATTGGCCATATTATCGCTGTCAAAATTTTATCTGTATTGCTTTTATGGTGTTTAACGGGCTGTTTAATGCTATGACCTCTATTGAAGTTTTACAGCTTATTGCCCGTTGTTCAGTGCCCCCACCCCCTGCCCCTCATCAAAGAAAAAAAAAAATGGAAAGAAAAAAAAGCAACTACGACCCTGCATCGTTTCTGTACCTTAGCACTTCTTCATGACTAGCGCCATATTCTAGTGTTAATCTCATTTCATAGCTCCGAAGAAGGAAATTAGCAACTTTCCTCCTTTTTAGAGTGAACTGAGTATAACAAAAAGGAAAAGTGCTGGGTCTCCGGGAACAGGCTGTCAAAGTCTATGCGCAGAATCAGACATTAAAATATATAGATAAAAGAGAAAACTTGTAGGAGAGAGAGAGAGAGAGAGAGAGAGAGAGAGAGAGAGAGAGGATTTGTGTGGCCCATTACTACTGAGTTATATCGCCTACTGAAGAATTAAATGTCGGTGAGTGGCTACTGTGGACACTGTTATATTCTTCAAGTTTCTCTCTCGTTTTATGGATCACTTTTTTTTCTTTTTTAAGCAGTGCAAGTGTAAAGCCTTGACTGACACAAAAAGTAAAAAAGAAAAAAAGTATGTTCCTGTACTCTTATGATTTGGAAGTGTGGTATATATCGTATTTCCATGGTCGTATTTTTGTATGTTACTTATTTATACTTTACTACGATGACGCCTTGCATTATATTCTAGCTGCCTTGAGACGGTTTTGTATCTTTTTAGCTCGTGGAAGTATTTTAGACTCTCTCTCTCTCTCTCTCTCTCTCTCTCTCTCTCTCTCTCTCTCTCTCTCTCTCTCTCTCTCGTCGTCAACTGTAAATCTTGTTGGTGCAAAGCCTATATTTTCTCAACTTTTGTCATCTGTTTTAAAAATCTCAAGTCTTGCAACGTGTGACTGCATATTTCAAGGGGCCATCGATATTTCTACTACACAAGCTGCTCAGGACGTAAGAAAGAAGTATGGAATATTGGATTCAGGGTCTGTGTTTACAAATCTTGAGAATTTTATGGGCAAAATTACTTCTTTATTCGGTTGGCTTCCCTCATACAGCTGCCATACACTTCGCGATCGGATTATTATTTTTTTATTATAACGAAATTTATACTGAATTTTATACTGAAAGAATACGATTAACTAAACGATTTCTAATAAACGTATAGATACCAGCTTATCTTGGAAATTGGTTTAAAACCCCAAATCCATGAATTCCATCTGTTTTACACCTCCCCATAATAGATCATTTACCCACCCTTCACATAATGGCTTTACACTGGCGAACCACAAATTCCATTCATCCCTTAATCCTACCATTGGCTGGAGGGGAATGCTGTCAAGTTGCCTCACTGAACGACGAGCTGGTGTTCAGTATGTAGGCAGTAGATCGAGGCTTTGTTAGGCAGTAGAATGAAGCTTTGTTAGGCAGTAGAACGAAGCTTTGTTAGGCAGTAGAACGAAGCTTTGTTAGGCAGTAGATCGAAGCTTTGTTAGGCAGTAGTTGGAAGCTTTGTTAGACAATAGTTCGAAGCTTTGTTAGGCAGTAGATTGAACCTGTGTTGGATTACACGAGGAAGAGTAAGCGATGACACTCGTTCATTTTAGAAAAGCATCGAACTAACAACAGGAGTTATTCGGTCAGTATAACACCTTGGCTGCCGGTGTACCGTAACTAGGGGTGGGATTAGAGGGTGAACAGAAACAGGTGGCGAGTATTCAGTCACTTTTACACCTATCTTTACACCATAGTGTGAGGTAATTTTACACATTGGACGAAGGACAAGTACTGTAGGATCGTAAGTCACATCAGTAGTCCTCCTTTACAAGTCTAGTAGTACAGGGATGATGCTGACGCTGGTTCTACATAAAAAGACAGTCATTGCGTATTTGTATAATATAAAAATACATGTGAAGAGATTCAGACTACGTTAACAGAGTATTCAACCTGCAATGAGCTGTTCAAGGAGGATACCAGATGAGCGAAGGGCAGCATTGTTGATTGTTCAATTTAGTTGCAATCTTTAGGTTAGAAAAACCAGTATCGGGGCCCTTGTTATATTCTCATTTTTAATATTATTACATCTTTTTTTTTTTTTAATTCTTTCTCAAGATTGATTCATCTCCGGAGAACCATGTCGAACTGAGATGGGGCTGGATATAGCCTTCTGTAACCTCCGTCCCTACAAATGTTTCCCCAAAACTGAAAAGTACATTCTTCTCTAAGCAGGAAGAGTGAGATACAAATGACGTCCTAGGATTGAAGGAGTTAATATTTTGTCTAATGACCTCCTTCGAGAACGCTAATAATCTTCAGGGGTGGAGATGACACCACCTCAGATGTCATTTTTCGTCATATTTCGCTCTCTGGCTTCCGAGATTTGCCCAGAAGAATACGTCTAGTGTTAGGTGGTCCAAGATATTAGAGTTGTCCCGACCAAGAGACGGTTAATGGTGTCAGTATGAAGACTCTGGCTCCTGTGACTCAATCTCAGCTGAATACAGGCGTCTGGCGTTAGCTGTAATACAAGTACAGTAGAGTTGTCCCTACATGAAAGGGCTAAACGGAAAACTATTTCTACTTCATTGCTATAAGAATCTGCAGGTATCGATCTGTTAGTGGAATCAAAGTTAAATTTAGACCGATATCTATTTATCAAAGTTAAATGGTGACCAATATTCATTTATTTATCAGCGTTAAGTTTAGACCGATAATTATTTAGTTTTCCTTCTTTCTATCTTTTTATTTATTAGTAACAGAGGCCATTGTACAGAATCCCATTATAGTCTATCTATCTATCTATTGCCAGACGCCTCAATCCTGTTTGGGGTGGCCACAAACAAATCGCCTCCAAGTCGCCCTGTCCCCCGCTATTTCACTGCCCTGCTCCCAACTCACACCCCTCTCTCTCATATACCTCTCCACCCCATCCCTCCATCTCATCCTCGGCCTCCCCCTCCCTCTTCCCCCCTCCACCTCACTCATACACACTCTCTTCGTCAGTCTTTCACCCTCCATCCTCTCCACATGGCCAAACCACCTCAGTAAAAAGATAAATATAAAACGCGGTACGGTACATGAAACACGAAATATATACTTCGAACCAGAACAGAAAATGGTACTATTGTTTCAGGATCCCGTGAGTGCAAGCTTTTGAATCCAATAGAGAATATGAATCGGATTTGTGAAAAGAATTGGACAATATTCTTTTTTTTTTTCGTCTCTGCTGTCATGGATACTGTAAAAAAAAGAAAAGAGTGAAATGTAAAGTGGGAACAAGAGTGATAGGAAATAGTGTGTTCTTACGCTGAAGGTGACGAAAATGGAAAAAAAAGAAAAAAGGACATCTTAGAAAACGGGATACTTTTATTCTGGGGGTCACTTCTGTATCCTGAACGTGAGAAGCTTTTGAGTAT
>NC_136999.1:9245353-9247853 GCF_032717465.1 Coenobita brevimanus | reverse complement strand
AACAATATGAAAGAAGGGCGAGAGGTAAGGATGAAAAAGGACGAACGAAGTAAAACACAAAACGAAGCGTAAAGAAACGAGGAAAATACAAAGGTTATATGAATAAGAATCGACAGAAAATAGATGAGCACCGAGAAAAATGCAAGAAAAATTGATGAAATTATAGGAAAGAAAGACAGAGGCAAAATTAAACGGAAGGGTTTCGAGAAAGAAAAAAGTTCAAGGATAGCGAAAGAAAAATTAGCCAATGTTTTAAGAAAAATGAAATATGAAAATGATAACCTGCCTGGAAAAAATAGTCGAGATACATTAAACGTAACGAGCAAAGTTCTGTAAATGCAAGAACAAGAAACTACTTAAATAATATACCAGAGAAGGATAGAATAACATACCAGGAATAGATAGAATAACATAGCAAGGATAGATAGTATAATGTACCAGGGATAGATAGAATAATATACCAGGGATAGATAGAATAATATACCAGGGACAGATAGACTGATAGATAGACAAGGCTCACGAGAATCAGGCTAAGTTAAAATAGAAATTACCTTCATTGGTAAAAGCAGTTAACCCTCTGAATAAGGTGACTTTTTTCTTTGCGATCCCTAGACGATTTTTCTCAGCTGGTGGAGGGGTTAATGAAGGCTTTATCTCTCTCCTCCTGCCAGAAAAGTCTCTCCTAAGCTGAACAAAATCGTCTGGCGCAATAAAAACAAAATAATTCATTCCACATATTGAATAGATTAAGCTGACGGCATGACCAGGCCTTCCCTCACTATTATGCGTGTAAAATTTAGGCTTACATTATTTCTCTCTCTCTCTCTCTCTCTCTCTCTCTCTCTCTCTCTCTCTCTCTCTCTCTCTCTCTCTCTCTCTCTCTCTCTCTCTCTCTCTCTCTCTCTCTCTCTCACTCACCTGCCAGCCAACTGCAGTGCCTCATTACCTGATTACATTTTCCTGCCATTATCCTACCTCAGGCCCCGACCTTGGCTGCTGGGGTAATGGTGGAGAGTCTGACCACACTGGACCGCATTCTCGTTACCTAGCGACTCTTTCTTGGCGATTTATTTTACGTAGCGCACCTTTGCGTTCTTATATAAATTCTTTAATCTCAAGGCGTATTTTTATTGTAACTTTAATCTTGCAATCCCAGGACAATATAGTTCAGTGTAGGGGAGTTCTGAGTGGAGGGACTAGATGCGACACTCATCATCATCATCATTACCAGGTGACTCTCCAAGTTGAGTAAAATCGTCTTGAGGAAGCAAAAAAAATATAAATTACGTCCTCGGGCTCAGGACTTGAATGTTGATGTATTCTACTTTTTGTTGTTTATTTATTTATTATTTATGCTTCCGACTGTGCATAGGTTTAAGAGCCCGTTCCCTAAGGTCCAGCAGTCCTACATAATTATTACACACGTCCACATGCCACCACTTGGGCGCTACGTGAATACAGTCTAGGCCACAGTCTTACAGTACTGGTATATTGATATCAGCTGGGGGGTTTTATACAGGTCGATGGTTGTTGTGATAGAGCAGTAGGTCTGGTTTAATGACATTTTAGATTCACGCTGCTCCCAGCCCTAGCCGGAAATCGAACTCATGTCCACCAGGACATCAGACCACCTCCCTACCGACTCGGCCACTACTTCGACCTCCTCAGTAACGTGCAAGACAAAATATGACCGAGAATATAAATCGCTGCTGGGGAGGTGTTACAAAATTTTACAGGCTAACGAAAATACCGCCACAGCAGTTCAGACAGTGATTCCACAGTATGCCAGTTACTGTTATTATTATTATTATTATATTGTGGTAGGTGGGGGCGCTCACCATCCACTCACTCGATGTAGTGCTGCTGTCGGGTGTCTGCCCTTTCCTCTCCATCCTTCTTTCCTTCCATTCTCTTCTGTCTTTCTTTCCTTCATTCTTTCCTTGTCCTTCTGCCTACGGGTGACTTTACACTTCCTCTTCTGTCTTTCTTTCCTTCATTCTTTCCACTTCCTTCAGCCTGTGGTTGACTGTACACTGAGTGACAAGCCAAATGGTTTCCTGTGCACCAGGAAACCATTTACTATGCTGGGTGGTAACCATATAACCAAATTTTGGCGCCTCGTGGTTTAGTGGGTAATTATTGCGCTCCAATCGGATTGAGCCGGTGAAGGTTATATTCAAGGGATGGTTGGGGTTGATTGCTCATGTAATGCCACTCAGGGATGAGTGAGGCTGGTCACTTTCATTTTAAATGTCGGGACCAACTGCCTAGCCCCGGGCTCCTACGCTCCTCATGGGGCAATGTAGGATTGGATGATGATGATGATGATGATGATTATTATTATCGTTATTATTTATTTTTCTTATTTATTTATGCTTGTGTTAGAGGTTTACCACTAGGCCACTGCACATTTTTCTCTTCATATCCTTACTGAGGCGCCAACTTTAGGTGTTACGGTATTGCTGGGCTGCGAGAGAGCCTGGTGGTCACACTGCCCTAG
>NC_136999.1:9217853-9240353 GCF_032717465.1 Coenobita brevimanus | reverse complement strand
GGGATGTAGGGTCGACCATCCCTCTCGAGCTTAATCATAATATTAGGCTTGAGGCATCTTTAATCTCTGAAGTCTCTCTCTCTCTCTCTCTCTCTCTCTCTCTCTCTCTCTCTCTCTCTCTCTCTCTCTCTCTCTCTCTCAATCCGTATTCTACCTCGGCTTGCCTCCTTTAATCAGCTCAAAGTAACGCACAAGGGGACACACACTTTTTCTTCTCCGCATTCATTATTCTGGCATTTATTTTACTCAGATTTTTTTCTCGTGGACTTTAAGGAACTCCAAGACCTTTGGAGATGACCTGGGTTAAATATAACGTCTTCAGTCCATTGACGTATCTGTAAACGTGGCCTTGTCCGTCTGTCACCTACTAATGTTTTTTGGACAGGTGCTTCTCTCCCGTCTACACTAGCCACCTTAACGAAGCACCTTTAACGAACCTCCATATTAGGCCCTGAAGTTTCCGCATGTCATATATTTTTGTGGCTGTTTTTCATACGTTTCTTGTGTCCAGACGATTTCTATTCACCATAGGACAATTTTGTTTCGAACTGGTGGGGTTAGGTACAGCTCCCATTAACTCATTCATTAGTAGAAAACCTGAAGAGAAAAGTAAAGCGTCTGGTGGAAGGCGTAACTATTATAAAAAAAAAACACGTCATCTTTCTAAAGGGATTGGAGGACATAGGGACAAAGTGCTGGTTGTAGTAATAAAGGAGAAGTAAGAGAAGGTAAAGGATGGAAGGGAATCAATAACTTTATTTTCATGGTTAATTTTGCACGCTAAATTTTCAGAGGCCGTAAGGAAGAGCATGACTGAAGGAAATGACTGGAGGTAAAATTTAACTACGACATGGGGAACTGTCTGGCTAGAGAAAGAGAGAGAGAGAGAGAGAGAGAGAGAGGATAAGCAAGCAGAAGTGAAGGAGATAAGGCCAGTATGCTCGTCTGCTAAGGAATCTCCGTAACACCTTTTCCCGACTGATTTATTTTGCTTATCTCACCTTACTGCCCTCGCCTGCGTAATATAAATCTTACTGATGTCGCCTTACTCTGCTTAAATAGAGTACAAAAGGATATCAGCTTGACATATCCTAAAATGAATCACAAAGAAATAGGAGCTACGGAACCTCCTTACGCGTTGAGAATATGGGGCGGAGTGTACCTTCATTCTTAATAATTCTTCGGCAGACTTTATTTTCATTTACAGTGTGGAGATATTGATAAAACGATTTAGGGATGAAGCTGGAATTTGTTGCAGAGGTAATAAAAACGATGGAAGAGTTAAGAAAATAAACACGAATAATATGGATTTTAGGAATTAGCATGAATTGGGGAGTTAAATTGTTTGGAAGTAATTTCCGGCTTAGGGACAAAATGGTTAGATGGAGTGGAAGAGGGGAGGGGATGTGTGAGCAGAAATAAAGGGGAATTAGGAGGAGTTTTATGCACATTTTGGCAACTGCATTAGAGCCTTGTGGGATGGGAGGAAGGACAGGACTATGGGAGTTGGCTCGTATTGTCCTTGTTGTTCCTGGCTCTTTTGAAACGTGAACCCGGTGGACTGCAGGCTGAAGCTCCTCTCCTCTTGTAGTCTGCCATCCTCATTTTAGGGGTATAGGAAGAGAAATGGGGGAAATCTGTATAACCAGGCAGTGTATCCGCCCGGTAATATCAGTGCCACTACAGGAAGGCGTCTCTCTCCAGCACCAGATGACTTGTTTGAATTTAATAAACAACTTATGAACGAGATGGATGGCCGGAGTGAGGAAGGGGAGATTATAATAGACATGACGGGGAGCCTGAAGAACTCCGATGTAATTTTGGCAAACTTTAGTCCCATATACCAGAAGGGAGAATAGGCCTGAGGGAGAGCACTTGGGTGGCATTAATATAGGACAGAGAGACGAAGGGGTAGGCTGGAGAGGCGGAGAGGATAAAACAAAGGGAATAGAGAGGGAACCTAGTGGAACTAAAATTGTGTTTACCTTTATCTGTTTTTTTTTCCCTAACAAGGCTATTCAGTGCCGACATTTAAGTTGAGGGTGACCAGCCTGACTAGCCCCTGAGTAGCATTATTGGAACAGTAAACCCCAATTATTGATCAGATGTAAAACCCTCTTGGGCCCCTTACTGTAGAAGCGCCACGATCCACTAAACCACCAGCTGTCCATTTGGTTATATGATTAACACCCAACGTAGTCAATGGCTCTCTCGTTAGCGAGAACTGTTTGGATTGTCACTCAGTGTAGAGTCACCTGAAGACAACATTACATCGAGTGAGTGGATGATGGGTGCCCCCTGCTACAGCAAGCAAATTTTTCTCTATCCCATATATATTTTAACAACTTTATTCTCGTGGGTCCTTATAGTTTTATTTATTTTAAGGGAGACTGTTATCGGTTTATTTTCATCTGATGGAACTGGGTCACTCACAACTTGAATACTAAGTTGTGGGTGTATTTTCGATGAGGCTTTGTTACGAAGTAGGAATGAGTCTCCTTGCAAGGGGACTTGAGAGAGAGAGAGAGAGAGAGCACCTGTGTGAAATTAATGAACGACCTGGGGACGAGTTGTGAAGAAGGGGAAGGGATAAGTGAGCAGAAATGTATGGGGACTTAGGAAAACTTTTAATTATATTTTTACAACTTTTCTGGCCCGGATGGAAAGGAAGAGTTGGACTTAAGGAATGTGAATGAGGGAAATTAACCTCTTCTGTACGATCGCGCGTCTCGTACTTCATTCTTGCTGCCCTCTGACGATTTATTCAGCCAAGGGGATTTCGTATGAAGGGGTTAGAATCTCTCCATTACCCCTTTAGTAAGTCGATTCCCTATTGGTGTTCGTCTTGATGCCTCCAGACGAATTCATTCTGCCTTGAGATGTCTTGTAAGGAAGCTACAGTACTTACAAACACTCTTCCTAAACCCCGTAAGTACGATTAAACTTCATTTTTACTTACCGGTATTTAGTTATTTATTTATTTTTATTTATGCCTACTACCTCCTTATGGTTATATTAAAGAGTATTATCGGTTTATTTTCATCTGATGGAACTGGGTCACTCACAACTTGAATACTAAGTTGTGGGTGCATTTTTGATGAGGCTTTGTTACGAAGTAGGGATGAGTGTCCCTGGTTGCTAGTCAAACTTATCCTCAAATCTGACTACACTTGGCCATCAGCTGAGGTTAAAAGGGGGTTAGAGATCTTTGTCAGAAGGAAAATAAACCTACAATATTCGTGGCTAAGGTATAAAAATAACTTTCGAACAAAATGCATGGGGTGAAGAAGACGGGAAAAAATAAAGAAAAGAAAAAATGGGGACGAAAGGAGAAGAGGAAAAGAGAATAAATAAGAGAGTAAAAGAGAGGGAATAAATAAAAGAGTAAAAGAGAGGTGAAAAAAGATGGGCTAAAAAAGAGCTGGGATAAAAAAGAAAAGGAAAGGGGATATATAAATAAATGTAAGAACAAAAGATGAATAAAAGAAAGGAAGTAAGCGAGAGGAAGGAAAAGAGAGAGAATTAAAGAGAGGGAATAAATAAGAGAGGAAAAAGATGGGAATGAAAGTGGAATTAAAGAGAGACGATGAAAGAGTGGGGAAAAAAGAGAAGGAGTAAGAGGGGGGCTAAAAGAGAGGGATTAAAGAGAGTGAATAGTGGAGGGATGGAAATAATTTAGTGTTTTATGGATGAGTGGGAGGGTGAGAGAGATGGGCCAAGATTAAAGGGACGTGTGAGTGAGAGATTAAAGATAGTGAATGAGGGATGAGTGAATTATAGAGCAAAATGTGAGTGAGAGGATTGGTGCAGGAAGAAAGAAAATGAGAGAGATGTCTGTGAGTGAATCATTTGTGAGAGAGTGAGAGAAAGGCTGTTGGTGAGATGTGAGTGAGCGAAATAGAAGAACAGAAAGTGAAAAGTAGAGTGGAAGATTAAAGATAGTGAGTGAGGGTAGTTGAATTAAAAGGGAATGTGTGAGTAAAATCGTTTGAGAGAGAGAGAGAGAGAGAGAAAAGCCTAAGTGAGATGGAGGTATGTGAGAGATGTAAGGTGGCGATTGAGAGGTAGGAAAATTGAAGAGAAAATTATATAGGATTTACACCCTAAAAAACTCAGTTTTTTTTCTTTCGTTTTTTTATTTCTTTTTATTTGCATCTTTATAACCATTTAAGACTTCTTTTTGCGTATATAAAATCGAACATAGATACGGCAACCATTAAACTTCATGTACTGTTTTCCTTAGTAACTCCTTTTCGATTCTAACTTTGCCAGCATGGTGAAAGGTTATTGGTAGCTATCACTCTCCCTTCGAAGAGATCCGGTCTGAAGATTGCAAGAGCAAAAAAAAAAAAAATCATGCTAGTCACTGGTATGAGGGAAGAGGGGAAGGTGGAGGAACAGAGATGAAGAAGGACAGTAGTAGTAGTTGCAACCCCAGGCTCATCTGAACGTGAACCCGGTGGATTGCAGGCTGAAGTTGTCCTTCTCCTACAGTCCACCATCCTTTTAAGAGGAGAGAGAAGGAGCTGTGAACCATTGGTATAACGGGGCAGTGGAGCCGCCCACTTAAATCGTTGCCACCACATGAAGGCATCAGCTCGTGTTTCCAGCACCGAGAGGAAGGATAATGAGAAACTACTTCAGAGGGGCGCCGTCATGTGGGGGCACCGATATGCCAGGGCGGCTCCACTGATTATACAAATGTCCCTTAACTATTTACCTATCCCCAGAAAGGAGGATGGAGGATTGCATGAGAGAGGCAACTTGAGCATGCAGTCCATTGTGTTCACGCTGAAGATGAGCCTGGTACAACAACAACAACAATAACAATCACGACAGCATTGTAGAAAGGAGTATGAGGAAGGGAGCTTGACGGAGGGTAAAGAATTATGATAATGAAGGGAAGAGGAGGCTGATGAGAGAAGAGGGGAAAGTGAGGGAGGTACGAGAGGGGAAGGAGAATGATATGAGAGCTGGAGAGTGATGATACGAGGGGAGAATGGAGCTGATGAGAGAGAAGAGAGGAAGGGTTTGGAGTGGTGAGAAGAGAAGAAGAATGATAAGAAGGGAGGAGAGTGATGATAAAAGGGGAAAAGGGAGTTAATGAGTGAGGAGAGGGAGTTAAGGGGGAGAAAGTGGTGAGAGAAGAAGGAGGAGAATGATGAGGGAAGAGGTGAAGGTGAGGTAGGGACGAGGGAGGAAGAAGACTGATGTGAGGCAAGGAGATGGATGATATGAGGGGAAAGGAGGGCTGAGGAGAGGGGAAGGGAGGAACGAGAGAGTAGTAGTAGTTGTTTTTGTTGCTGTTGTTAACCCAGGTTCATCTGAAATGTGAACCTAGTAGACTGAAGGCTTAAGTCCCCCCGCCCCCTCCTGCAATTCACCATCCCCTTTCGGTGGATAGGGAAGGAGTCAAGAGGCGTTTACGGTAACAGGTAGCGGAACCACCCACCTATCAGTGCCACCACGCAAAGGCGCCCCTCTGTAGCACCAACGAGAACGGAAGATGAATGATATGAGGGGAGGAGAGTGATGATATGGAGGGAAAAGGGAGTTGATGTGAGAGGAGAGGGAGACAGTGATGAGAGGGGAAGAAGAATGATACCAGTGAAGGGGGAGAGGATGATGAGAGGAGTGGAAGGTGTAAAAGAGATGTGAGAAGGGAATAAGAATGTTAAAGAGGGGAAAGATGACGAGAGAGGAGGGGAGTATAGAGGTGTGGTGAAATAGGAAAAATAATGACATAAGGGGATTGAAGGTGAAGAGAGAAGAGGAAAAGTTGAGTGAGAAGAGAGAACGTTGAGAGGGGAAAGATAATAATTAGACATCAAAGGAAGAGGGGGAAATGAGAGGAGGTGAACATGCAGAGAGTGACGATAGGAAAATGATGATGATTTGTGGTGATGATGAGGATGAAGATGGAACTGGGGGAAGGTGAGAGGAACAAGTTGATTGAGCGGAGAAGAAAAATGACAAGCGAAGGTGAATAATGGAATGAGAGAAAGGAAAAATCATGACAGAGAAAGAGAAGGTGAGAGAGAGAAAGAGAGAGAATGTGATAAGTGGAAAGCGGAATGAGAATATTTTGAGAGAGGAAATGAGTGAAGTATTGGTATGTGGGAAGGGGAATGTAAGGGAAAGTTATGATGGGAAAAGAGAAGGTACAAGAGGGGGAAATAACTACATTGAATGAGAAAGGAAACGTGCGTTGGAGTCAGACTTCCGGGGACTTGAATAGTTAGTGAATGAGTGTGTGGCCCATTGAATTAGGTAGAATTGTTATAGTTTCTGTAGGTAGAAAAAGAGGTGTAGGTGATGATGATGATGATGATGGTGGTGGTGGTGGTGGTGGTGGTGGTGGTGGTGGTGGTGGTGGTGGTGATGATGATGATGATGATGGTGGTGGTGGTGGTGGTGGTGGTGGTGGTGGTGGTGGTGGTTGTGGTGGTGTTGATGATGATGGTGGTGGTGGTGGTGGTGGTTGTGGTGGTGTTGATGATGATGGTGGTGGTGGTGGTGGTGATGGTAGCGGCGGTGGTGGTGAGGTGGTGATGATGATGATAAACGGGGAAGATTAGGAAAAGGGAAATGGCCAGTGAATAGGGAGGGGAATTTGAGGGAATGTGTGATGAGAGGGGAAAGAGTAATGATATATGGGTAAAATTAATGAAGTGAGGGGAAGCAGCGGTGAATAATGAGGAGGGTAGAGTGATAGAGTTAGGGCTGTGAGAGGGGGAAATATAATATGAGAGAAGGGGGTGATGATAAAGGGGAAAATAGCTTTGGAAATTGAAGAGAACAGTGTGAATGGGGAAATGTAGTGAGAGGGAAAGAGATGTGACCAGGGGAAGGTAAGGTGAGGAGGGTGAGTGAGAAAATGGTGAGAGGGGGAGAATAATGAGAAGGGGTAAACGTTAGGTGAGAGAGGAGAGAGAGTAAGGTAAGGAATACACTGGAATAAATGAGCACGAAAAACATACACATGCAGAGAGTGAGAAATATAGTGCGAAAATAAACGCCACAGTAATAGTGTCTGGAAGTGTTGAGAGCAAGACCGACGGCCAAAAGGACAAGGAATGCATTGGAATTAGAGAGAGAGGGAGAGAGAGAGATAGAAGGGGGGAGATTGCAGACAGACAGACGGACAGTGGTACACGCCAGTAAAAATTAGATACCAGACAAGCACAAACACTGAGTAAAAAAAAGACAGACGAACACCAAAGGAACAGCGTCCATAAAAAATGAGAGCAAGATTGACAAGCACCAACGAGACATCAGAGAGAGAGAGAACTGTCAGCTGATAGGTAGGACAGAGAATGCATTGGAACGGAAGACAAACACAAACAGGCAGACCAAACAGGAACAAGAAAAAATTCACCCACAGAAAAACAGAAAAAATAAAATAAAACAAGAGTCACGGGAACGTCAGAAGAGTAAATGGGCAAGACAGACATACTCCTTGGAAGATACACCGGTTTCTTTAATTTCTCCAGCGAAAGTCTGTCACGAGAAGTTGTTGAGGGAGAGGAACAGGGTAGGGGGAAGGCTTGGAATATTTATCGAGGCCTAGATTAGAAAGGAGGTGGGAGAATTAAGGCAAAGTTTGTAGTCATGGTATGCTCTTTAATTTCTGGAGGGTGAGATTCTAAGAAAATTTAATGAGGGGAGATTCTTAGAAAATTTAATGGGGGGAGATTCTAAGAAAATTTAAAGAAGGGGAGATTCTAAGAAAATTTAAAGAGGGGGAATTCCAGGAAAATTTAATGAGGGAGAGATATAGAAACAGGACCAAAAAAAGGAAAATTTAATAAGACTTAGATTCCAAGAAAATTAATTGAGGGGAAGATAAAGAAGCAAGGCAAGAAAAAAATCATAAGAATATTTATCGATACTCAGGAAAAAAAAAAAAAAAAAAGGTAGCAGGAAAAATATAAAATGAAATACCTTCGACGAGGAAATTGGTCTCAGTATGCCCTCCAACTTTTGGGGTGAAAGCTCTTGTCAGGAAAAGTTTTTGCCGGAGAGGAACGAGAGAGGAGGAGAAGGGCGTGGAATATTTATCGACTCCTGACTTGGGAATAATGCAGGTCGGGAAGAAGAAAAAATGAGGATCGTTTTTATAATCCACTGAAATTAGGCACGTGCTTTATATATCATTCTCACTGCCCTCAGACGATTTTCCTCAGCCTAGACTAGACTTTTTGAACTGGAGTGCTTAGTTAGAGCATTAATAAGCCTCTAGAAGCCTTTCGTGAGTTTAATAAAATCGTCCGGTAGAAGGAAGAAGAAAAAGAGCGTCACAGGGATTGAAGGAGAACTGTGTAAGCGCAAGTATAGAGAAGCCCGCGATTTCTCATGATGATTTCTGAAACATGATTACAGTACATTCCTATCCTTTCAGTATCGTGGATGGTTAAATTCTGTAATGTAGAATGCAGGTTAATAACAGGTGTTAATGTGGGATGCAGGTTAATTACAGGTGTTGATGTGGGATGCAGGTTGATTACAGGTGTTTGGGATGAAGGTTGATTACAGGTGTTGATGTGGGATGTAGGTTGATTACAGGTATTGATATGGGATGCAGGTTGATTACAGGTGTTAAAGTGGGATGCAGGTTAATTACAGGTGTTAATGTGGGATGCAGGTTGATTACAGGTGTTAGTGTGGGATGCAGGTTGATAATTACAGGTGTTGATGTGGGTTACAGGTTGATTACAGGTGTTGATGTGGAATGTAATTAGTGTGAAGGAACTGTAGTGACATAAAATAGTCTTACGTTAGATTGAACAAAGTAAATACGACGTCCTCTTGCCGAAGGGGTTAAAGAACAAAGTTTATTCTGTCAGTTTTCTCATTCATAGGTCTCTCTCTCTCTCTCTCTCTCTCTCGTTTTCCATTTTTTTGTAATGGAAATACGGAACAAGATTTCCACTTATTTTCAGAGATAATTTCGTCGACATTAAATAATTCTGAGTATGAAAAAGATTTTGCAAAACTGATTTTCATTTTCTGTTTTTTATTGTTATTTTTTTTCTTTTTAGTTTGGGGCCTTTTGGGGGGAGCTGTAATGGAAAATGAGAGAGAGTCTAACAGAAGACACTAAAAGCATAAGTAACAAAAAGAAAAAAAAATGCATATAAGCAAGTCAGCTCTTTAACACGATAATTAGTTTATATTATTATTATTATTATTTTTGTTATTATTATTATTATTATTATGATTACGGTGAAACGATGTATTTAAAGAACCCCTTCTAATAAAGGACTTAAATCCCTTGAATCCGGCAACATCCTCATTACTTTATTATTACTACTATCAGAAGTTTTATTCAGGTTCAGAAAGGCCTCTCGAATTGAAGAGGCTATTTCTAAGGTGAATTTAAACGTCAGGACATGGCGGGGGACAGAGCGACATGGAGGCGATTTGTTTGTGGCCACCCCATGCGTGATTAATGCGTCTGGCAATAGATAGATAGATAGACATGGCAAGAATAACACGAGAAAGACGTTCACGGGTTCAGTTAATTAGTGGAGACCGCATCTAACCACTCCTTGTCGAAAACTGTCTCCTGTGCTAAATAGAACTGTTTATAAAGGAAAGGAAACAACAGATTCGCTTTATCTCTCGAGACTTATGTTTGTTCTAGGGTAGGGAATAACTACTGTAACTACATGTACTGGATGGGAAAGAAGGGAAGATAGAACAGAATGTAAATAACGTCATCAGACTGAAGGAGTCAGACTTGGAACATACATACATACGCACATATATAAACACAGACTTACACACATACCTACCTACATACATACATATATAAATACACATACAAACCTACACACACACACACACACACACACACACACATACATACATACATACATTGACGTCCCAAATTAAGCTTTGAACATACATATTTTGACCACAGTATAATAGCCAACTGCATGACTGACGTGTTCAGTAACCAAGCAGCCAAAAGGAAATACATTAATAAATAAATAAATAAATAAAAAAGACGTAATAAAAGTGAAATAGGTTAAACTCATACGACCAAATAGATTTTTTGGCGATAATGATGCTGATCGTGACTGCCTCTTTCAGTGTATTTTTTTTTTTTTTTTTTTTATTAGTGGAGGGAATGCATACTATTAGTCCGCCGCGAGGGAGAGTTGGTATTCCCCGTATTTTTATTTTTATCTTTATTATCACCGCATGCCTTTTTTTCCCCCCTTTTATTATCGGCATTTTGAAATCGGTCGGAATATCGGCTGGGTAGCGGCGGTATTCTGCGGGCACGGCTTTTACGATCGGGTTTTTTTTTTTTTTAATGGAAGAGTAGTAGTATTCCCGCCCCCCCCCTTTTTTTTTTTTTTTCCTGTGGGGCCTGGTGGTAGCCTTGTCACATTCCCGGGTAGCTTTTGGTCCGGCGAGGCTTATGTTGGTTATTATTGGCCGTGTGATGTACTTTGCCCGGCAGCGAGGAGTGGGTGGGTTGGTGGGGTAGTGGGATATGGAATTAATCTAATCATCTCTGTCCTGTGCTTTAAAATCCCACTAAATTCCTGCGTTATGGAAGCCCGTGCACTTCACGTACGTGATTTTGGGAGGAGAGAGGGATGGGGAAGAGAACGGGGGAGATGTGTGGATTTTTTTGCGGTGTGGTGTGAAGGAGTGATTTTGTGTGGTGTGGTGTGCCGTGCCATCTCTAAAGTCGCTGAGGCATATGGGAACGAAGCATCTACCGTCCGAAAATCATTAGTAAGAGACAGACTGACAGAGCCGGTCCTAAAGACACCCTTTAAAGAAAAATAACAGACTCCACATGGACTAAATAAAAATGTTTAGAAATGGCCATAGCCTGTGCCCAGTTCAGTTGGAAAGAGGGAGGAGAGGGAAGGGAAGAGATATGTGGAAGTAATAATTATCTTTGCCTGTTTTGGGTGAGAAAGGGGTGTACTAGAGATTTTGATTAATTCCCTTTGTGTTTGATTCGTTCCCCATTCGCATATCGTATTATTAAAGGGAAGAACAAAGACAAAAGGGAGAGAAAGAGAAGAGGATGGAGAGGACAGTTGTATGGAAATAATTGTCTCCCGTTTCCCTAAATAAATTCCTCTATGTTGAAAGCTTCGTCATTCATATATATTCTTAGTTCCATTATTTTGGGAAGAGAAAAGGGTGAGTGATGCAAGGGGAAGAGGAGGGAGGATTTGAATAGATTGGGGAGGGAAGGGGAAGGGGAGAAGGATACAAACGGATGGGGAAGGAGAAAGGGAGATATGAATGGAGGGGGGAGGGAGAGAGAAAAGGGAAGGGGAGATATGTAAGGATGGGAGTGGGAAGGGGAAGGGGAGGGGATGTATGTGGATGGGGAAGGGGAGGGGAATGGGAAGAGGGAGGTTTGTGTGGATGGGTAAGGGAGTGAGTAAAGGTAGGGGGGAGATATGTAAGGATGGGGGAGGGAAGAAGGGGAGGGGAGTTATGTGTGGAACCATGGAGATAATTTTTACCCCTCCCCTCACTCGTAAATAAACCCCAGCCATGTTCGAAGCTTTTCTCATACACGTGTATTAATAGAGATAGGAGGACAGAGATAGGAGAATGGGGGAGAAGGGGAGGGAAGGGAAGGGAAGGGGAAAGGGAGGGAGAGGGGGAGATGAGAGAGGGAGGATATGAGAAATCTTTGTTCCCTTCCCCCTCTTTATACATATTGAGAGAGTGGAAAATTATCAAATCCTAAATGGTGTATGTTTTTGCGCTTTGTGTACCCCAATATTGTCTTTATTTTGGAATATTAAAAAGGGAGTGAGGGAGAGATGGAGAGAAAGTGTGCTGAATCAAATCCCTTGTGGTTTTTTATTTTGTCATTTACGTATCCTGTCACAGAGAGGGAGGAGAACAGGGAAAGGAGAGAGGAGGGGGAGAGAGATATGTTTGAAAATACCTGTTACCCTTTCCCTTTCCCAAAATATAAAGGGAATAGAGAAAGTAATCCATTCCATTATATTCGGATTTTTTTTTGTCATTCTCCATCCATCCATCCATCATCCACTCCTTCAGTGCCCCAAGAGGAGCATAGGAGCCCGGGGCTAGGCAGTTGGTCTCGACATTTAAGATGAGAGTGACCAGCCTCACTCATTCCTGAGTGGCATTACATGAGCAGTCAACCCCAACTATCCCTTGGATATAAACCTTCACCGGCTCAATCCGACTGGAGCACAATAATTACCCACTAAACCACCATGTGCCAAAATTTGGTTGTATGGTTACCACCCAGCGTAGTAAATGGTTTCCTGGTGTACAGGAAACCATTTGACTTGTCACTCAGTGTAGAGTCACCCACAGGCAGAAGGAAAAGGAAAGAATGAAGGAAAGAAAGACAGAAGAGGGAGTGTACATATCTTGTATTTAGAAGGAGGAGTAAAATGAAGGTGACGTCTTTTTTATTTCTAACATTATTTTTTTCCCTGCGGATTTTTTTCTGATTTTTGGACAGAAGGGATTAGATGGAGACTTCATTAATCCCCTCACTTCTAAGATGCTCCCCTAATCCGAGTAACAGTGTGTGATGGCAGCAAGAATGAAATAAAAATGACGTACACGGGCTGAAAAGGTAAATGCAGTCCACCATGTTCAACCCATTTGCCAGTCAATTATCCCATTATAGCCATCAATTTGGGAGGAGAAAATAATGGGTGAGAGAAGGGGAGGGAGTGTGCGAATCAGGTTCTTTATAACTGCTAATTTGGCCTCTCATGTATCCCATTTTTTGAGAGAGAAGGAAAGGGGAAGGGAAAGGAATGAGGAAAGGGAGGGGGAAACGGGAAGGAGAAGGAAAGGGAGAGGGAAAGGGATAGGGAAAGGGGAAAAGGAGGGGAGAGATGTGTATGGAATAATTTTATCCCTTCCCTTATCTTATATCAAACCCTTGTGGTTGTTCTTTTTGTCATGCACATTACAAAATTTTCCAGTCCAGTGAGAATACGTTTGTTATTGCTGTTATTATTATTATTATTATTATTATTATTACTTTTAGTGTTGTTGTTGTTGTTAGTAATACATCATCCCTCCTCGATTCAGTGAGGGGCATATGCTTAAAAAAAAAAAAAAAATCCTGTATCAGTGCTGCTTTTTTCCTGTTCGCTTATTTAAAAAAAAAAAAAAAATTGAGGAAAGTGCAAGAGTATGGAGCAAAAACTGGAAAACTAAATAGAAGATACAAAAAGGAAAATAAGTTTTTGTTTGCTAAAGGAAAATATATTCATCCTCATCATTATGCCAACCTTTTCAGTATAAGGATTTGGTTAAGTAGGACCTACAAATGGATGACAGAAAAACTACGAAATTGGAGAACCACCACAGCGTACCAAGTGAAATATTAAATCCTGCATGGTTAGAGATTTCCAGCTTCACATATGCCATTGTTTTAGGGAGGATGAAAAGGGAAAAAGGGAAATAACTGGTTTGAAAAAAGTGGGAAAATAAGTTATTTCAGTACTAGGGAATATTCTACATAAAATCCTGTAGGGCTGGTGATTTTCAATGTTCTGTATACCATTTTATGTGGGGGTGAAAGTTAACATTTAAGGGAAGAAAAATAGGTGTAGTGAATTGCTTTATTGATTAGGGAAAATACTTGAGCACCGTCCCATATGGCAGACTGAATGGCCCTTTTGATATTATGTTTATCATTGAGGGATGAGGAAAGGGAAGGGGAAGAGAGTGAAAAAGGGAAAAAAAAAAAAAAAATGTTGGTTCACAGTTAGGAAAAGCGCTGCATCGGATCTTGTAAAGTGAGGAATTTTTATTTATTTATTTATTTACTGTCCTACTATTATGGGGAGTAGGAAAGGGTACAGAAAGGAAAAATAATGGGGAAATATACTGAACAAACGTTATTATTATCCCTGCTATGTTTGGCGGAAGGGAGTATGTTATCTGTGTGAGGGAGGAGGGGGTAAAATGGGTGAGAATGATTTGTTCAGTGCTAGGAAAAGCGTCCATCAGATATATCCCTGTCCCCGAGAGGAGGATGGTAGACTGCAAAGGTAACACAATTTCGGCCTGCAGTCCACTGGGTTCATGTAGAGATGTATCTAGGGCTGCTACTACTACTGCTGCTACTACTACTACAAAGTGAGGAGGGAAAAGGAAACGAATGGTTGTGAAAATACGTAGAATTTAGCTCTATCAGGGCTGGAAAAACACACCAGAAGTATATTTGATTGGCGTTATAATAATCCCTATTTCATTATTCACGAGAGAAAGGACTGCAAAGAAGGAGGAGAGAGATGGGAAATATATAATAATAATACCGTGTCCCGCTAAGTGTTGTTGGCTGCGGGAGCGAACGAAGCAGACGGACAGACAGACAAAACCTGTAAGCATGTAAATCATCACCATCATCATCATCAGAGTGGCAGAAGGAGCAGTCCCTAGGGTGCACGTAAGTCTTCCACATCAAAGGTTAATTATATGAGGGGAAAATAGACACACGTATAATGTAAGTACAGAAAAAAGTAGACGAGTACGAGGTTTATCAAGTAGGTGTTTACTGTCTAAGGGAAGGCCGTACACACACGCATACACGTAATTATACACAGTTACATAACTATACACACGCACCGTACACATACACCCGTAACACATTCTTTCTGTATATACACATAAATGGAAATTGTCTCTAATGCACACACCACTACACTGTTACACTACACACACACACACACACACACACACACACACACACACACACACACACACACACACACACACAGCGTAAATTGATCGTTGTCTGTCTACGGATCACCTTTTATACGGCTGAGGCACGGAAAGATGGGGAGAGGCCCAGAGAGTAATTTATTTTGTTCCCACTGACAGAATAGGGGTGATATATTCTCTCCACACACACACACACACACACACACACACACACACACACACACACACACACACACACACACACACACACACACACACACACACACACACACACACACACACACACACACACACACACACACACACACACACACACACACACACACACACACACACACACACACACACACACACACACACACACACACACACACACACATCTTCGACCGACCGACCAACTAACTATTCAGAACTATAAAAAAAACTCATAAGAACCCAAAAAAGGAATGACGAAGACAAAAGTAGAAACTGCAAGACCAAGAAACAAAGAAAAATAAAAGAAAGGAGTGTGAAGGCGAGAGAGGGAAGAGAAAAAGAGGCCGTAGGGAGCAAGAGAGCAGGGGAGAGAGGATTTAAGAGGAAGGGTCAGGGTGAAGGAAGCAAGGGTGAGGTGAATTAAGGGTGTTAGGGGTAGACAAAAGGGTAAGAGAGGAGTGGGTGTATTTGGGTGAGGGGTAGATGGAGGTAATGATGGTGATTGGGGAGGGTGAGGGTGGAGGGGTCGATGAGGGGATAGGTGAGAGTGAGGAGGGAGGGACAGAGACAGACAGACAGACAGGTGAGGACAGTAATGAGTTTGCTTTGAAATGGGAAAAGGATTGGACAATACGGGGATTGGTGTAGATGAATGAGAGAGAGAGAGAGAGAGGGGGGAGGTAGGAAGACAGACATATTGCCAGTTGATCCAGGAGATGGGAGTAATGAGGGTGGTAGAAAAAGGGGAGATACGGTGGTCAGTTCGAGGATATGTGAGGATGAGAGATTGAAAGTGAGAGAGGGAGAGGAAGAGTGAGTGTGTGAGTTAATGAGACAGACAGACTGCCAGTAGATGGAAGTAATGAGGGTCGTGGGAGGTGTGGTAAATGACACAGCGAGAGGTTAAAATGAGAGGGAAAGTGAGAGAGGGAGGGAGGGAAGTACAGTAGAACGAGTAAATGAGGCAGACAGAGGGGGGAAAGGACTTTTGTACTTCTGTACGAGAAAGCGATGCATGGATTGCACGATATATATATATATATATATATATATATATATACTTTACAGTATATTATGTAGGTAGAGGTAGATGGAATTTGTGTGTGTGTGTGTGTGTGTGTGTGTGTGTGCGTTTAAATGTGTGTGTGCGGTCTGTTGTTGCAGTATATTGACACAGTCAGAAAAACAGACAGGCAGACACGTAACCTGCATACACTGACGAAATAAAAAATTCATACCACTACAAAAATAGCCGAGTCTTTTCTCTGACATCAGCATTTTTCCTAGTGTTTTACCTGGCGGGGGAAAAAACATTCGTAAATGAGTCTCTGGCGTATTGCTGTACAGGGAAACGTAACACACACACACACACACACACACACACACACACACACACGCACGCATGCACGCGCACGCACGCATGCACGCACGCACACACGCACGCATGCACGCACGCACGCACGCGCGCACACACACACACACACACACACACACACACACACACACACACACACACACACACACACACACACACACACACACACACACACACACACACACATATTGCAGTTTCACTTTGAAGTTCACAATCAGTGTTAGGAATGCGGGCGAATCATTTTACACACTCAAACCTCCCTTCCTACACACTCCACTCAATTGTCACACCTTATTCTTTCTTTGTACCACGTTTTTACACACTCCCTCTTTTCGACACTCACGCATTGCATTTTTACTTCTGTTTTCCACATGGTTCTGCACACTCCACTCCACTCCATAGTTTTGTTTTGTTCTATATCAGATTTCCACACTTTTCCTCATCTCGACACACCCATTTCATTCTCATTTCTTGCCTTCCACTTTCTCCAGTGTGCTCCAGTTTACTTCACACTGTTTTCATTGTACCACATTTGCACACACGCTCTCTCTTCGTGCTTCTGCATTACACACACACACACACACACACACACATTATCTCTTTAGTGCCATGCCTTTCTTTTTTCATTTTTTTTTTTTTTTGGGGCTATAGGCTATTTTATTCAAATTTCGAGGAAGAATTTCGAAGAGATGTGATCAGAAGCAGTTACCAATAATGCTTTACTTCTACAACAACTACTACTACCACAACTACAACCATCTCTGCCACAACACCACCACCACATCACTTCTACCACAAAAGCAGCGGTCGTCCTTATAAGAACATCGTCTCTTCCATAACTATTCTGTGTCTGCCAGACCACCACCACAACCATCACTACGAGCACTACTACCATCACCACCACAACCATCACCAGCACCACTACCGTCACACCATCACCGCCACCACAACCATCACCACCACGACCGCCACCACAACCATCACCACCACCACCGCCACCACAACCATCACCACCGCCACCACAACCATCACCACCACCACCGCCACCACAACCATCACCGCCACCACAACCATCACCACCACCACCGCCACCACAACCATCACCACCACAACTACCATCTCATCTCTCCTTCCGTAAGAGCAGTAGTCATCTCTGTCACCTGAACAACAGTCCTTTCTACAGCAGTTGCTATAACTACTACTTATGCAACCACAATTACTATAGGTACAGTTACTACAACCATCCCAACCACACCACCACCACCATCACGTCTCTCCTGTCACAAGACGACACAGTATCTCTACCGTCATGGCAGCACTCATTTCTACCACAGCAGCCACAACCACAAGCACCCCAACCACCACCACCACATCCTCTGTACAAGAGCAATGACCTGTTGTAATATCACTCATTTCTACCACATCTACTACAACCACAACCACCAAAACCACCCCTTCCATACAACCAACACCGCACATCTCCCACTAAAATTTCTACCACAGCCAGCACCCCATAATCTACCACAAGAGCAATAACCTACGCCCCTAGCACGACAGCAAGGAAACCCACATCATTCCTCTCCCTTTTAATTGTACCGCGGAACAAAGGAGGCAACAAATGTCCTTATGATATATCGTTGGTGGGGAACAACATTGCCTCTTGATGGACGATGCGTATTACGGCTACAGCGGGGATCCCTGTGTTATTATGTACAGGGGGAATGAATATCTGCCTACTGTACCACCGCATCTGCTTCACACTTGGGCATGTCCGTCGCTTTCCCTCTTTCTGCATGGTACCAGTATCATCTAAGGGTAGATAGACATACCTAAGCCCCTCTCAGCTTAGGAATACTAGCCCACAGAGGGACATGAGAAGTAAAAGTGAAATATTAGACTAATTTTTGTCCCCCGCCTGTACCCCTGCTATTATTTCTTGTCCCTCCCCGTATAAGAGGATTATGTCTGTGTCTTGGATGGTAAGCAAGGCGGTCAGTCGGAGGGTAGATCATCGGATAAATTTTTTATTGGGGGCCTGATTGGTTACATAAGGCAGTTAAGGGATTGATTAAGTCCATTTGGTTCATACACGTTGACAGCCTAAAAGGAATGGCGACAGCAGTGAATAGGATGGCGTTCGTATTGTACTTGTACTTATGTGTCGTTGTCATCAGACGCACTTGTATTCGCATTTAATTATTTGGTCCTCGGATGAAAAAAAATATTCCTACACATTTTCATCACGAACCTTGTTAGGTCTCCACACCATAGAGTGAAGACTTGTATTTTCTCAGATGTTTTCATCTTTCTCCTTTCTAGCAATCTTCAGCTTGATGTCGTTCATTTATTTCTTCACCAGTTCGCATTAAATGTGGCACAGTTGTTCCTTGAGCCCGTGCCCTCGATTTATATATATATATATATATATATATATATATATATATATATATATATATATGTGTGTGTGTGTGTGTGTGTGTGTGTGTGTGTGTGTGTGTGTAGACCTTTTAAAGGGATTTATAGGGTCAAACATCGAGCTATCTAAACTTGAAAAATTTTTGATACAATGATAGTGCCCAGTTTTGAGTCGCTACCCCAAAATGAATAACAGCCCTGGCAATGAATAACGGAAAGAGAAATATTCATGCAGTATCATGTAATGTGGTGTGTGTGTGGTGTGTGTGTGTGTGTGTGTTTCATTATAGTTCAGTGATATATTCCAGTATATCACTCCTTCTTCCATACAACTGGAACTGTAAATTGGGGGAGGAGGCAGTGTAGGGTATGAGTAGCAAAAGAACATTAATATTCAACTTTTCCGTAAATTACTGCGGAGTTAATACCAAAAATGGGCCTAAAAACAAGCGACACACGACGAGGGTTTTCTTTAAACTTAGATAAAGCTCTAAATCATGGCGTACTTGGAACTGAGTAAGATTTAACTCCTATATTTGCAGTGAGGGAGCCCTTGTTATCAGTGACTGTGTGATCCCGTGTTCTGCCGTGTGGGTCTGGCTTCCTCTTATCAGGTAATGGCGTGTGTAGTGTGTGGGTGTTGGAGTGAGGGTGTAGGGAGGTGGTATTGCGGGGATGGTGTGGGCGGTGAGACAGTGGAGGTGGTGGTGTGGGAGTGGAAATGAGATTGTGGAGTGAGCGGTGTGGTAGCGGAGGTAGGGATGTTTCAGTAGATGGTAGCGTGGTTTGGTGTGTGGGAATGAGGCTGTGGATGTGGGGATAGGTGAGGTGTCAGTGGATGTGTGTGTGTGTGTATGTGTGTGTGTGTGTGTGTGTGTGTATTTGGTAGCACAGAAGACTTCATATCGCCTCTTCGAAGCGACAAACTTTACATATTACACCATATTATTATATATTTCTGAATCGAGCTTTGTCGATAGCAGAAGTATGAAGCTAAAATAAAAGAGAGCAGTATGGTGAAGTTATAAAAAAAATCGCTATGAAGAATGTGTCACGAAGCCTACTATGCAAACTAAGTTAAGAGATAAACAAGCAGTGAGGATGAGGCAGTGAAGGTAGGGATGTTGGGGGAGGGTGTAAAGAAATGGATGTAGGGTGAGTAAAAATGCATGTAGGGTGTGTGTGTAAATAAGGGGGATAGGGGATGTAATAAAATGGGGGTGTGGGGTGTCCATGTCGGTAAATAATAAAGACAAAAGTGAAGGTGAAATAGCAGTTAAGAATGCAGGTCACAACAGTCATTAACAGATAAGATTTAGGGGACAGATAAAAGTTACAGTTTGTGTTAAATGTCAAGGAAACAGGTGAAGGTCAAGGAGAAGAAGTGAATTATTTTGTTAGCTTGGGTTTTTAATGTTAGTGTGTGTGTGTGTGTGTGTGTGTGTGTGTGTGTGTGTGTGTGTGTGTGTGTGTGGTTCCTCGATCTCGATCATCATCAGTTATGTTAATGATATAGAGAATATATATATATATATATATATATATATATATATATATATATATATATATATATAGATAGATAGATAGATAGATAGATATAGATATATATATATATATATATATATATATATATATATATATATATATATATATATATATATATATATATATATATATATATATATATATATATATATATATATATATATATATATATATCCATCCATCCATCCATCATATATATATAGATAGATAGATAGATAGACAGACCTGTCCTTAGATTTAAACTCTTTGTCGGTCACATTCAGTAGAGGCACCTGAACACACTACACCACCATTCAGGAAATCCGTTTTGTCTTTAACGTTTTTCCGATCTTTTCTCGTCCTCCATTTAGTGTGTTTGTTTGTAGCAGTGTGTCCGGGCATGTCAGAGTGAACGGATGTTGATTTTGGCTCTTTTGCTTAATTTTCCCCGGAAACGACAACTTTTTCTACGTTTCCAGCTTTTATTCCTTATTTTTTCTAGGTTCAAAGCTTTAGGTTCCTTCTGTTAACAAAAAACGAAAAGAGAAAGGCATTGTTTTAAGCATCCATGGACTTTGCTTGTTCACCTGATGACCTCTGTGTACAGCGACTGATTGGGCGGCTTTCCCCGGGTAGAGGCTCCCAGCACCGGCCCGAGCAGCACCATCAGGCACCAATTAGCTTGGTTTTACGGTCGTTTGCACATGTACTGGCGCCGACTGGTTGTAAACTGGGAAAAAGAAATTCGATGTGTTGTAAGACTTGTAATTGTGTGTTTTAGCTTCGTTTTGGCTGTTTCCTGTCTAAAAGTGATGAATTTACGGTTAGTTTCTTATGATTTAAAAAAAAACAAAGAACATAAGGCTGAAAACCTTCAAGACCTGCTCCCTCCAAAGTTGTAGTGCCTCTCAGGATAGATAGTAAATAAAACCAGGAACTTGTTTGTGATATCTTTGTGGAACGTATCTAAAAGCCACGTGTATATTTTGTGTGTGCAAGACCATATGCAGACCTGCCCGTGTAAGAGATATGGTCCCATTGTTTTCCAGATAAAAAGAAAAAAAAATTCAAACACAATGGATTCATTATTTATTTATTTATTTATTTTACTCAGGCAGCCAAGAGATGATTTGTTCAGCTGAGGAGAATTCTACAAGCGAAAGGGTTGAAAATGATCTCAATCTTTGAAATTCCCACAGTTGAAAAAAGTGCCGAGAATTAGCCTTTAAAAAGTGTGCCTTTGACATCAAAAACTTTAATTACAGGCACCTCATGATGATCAGTATTGAAATTCATGCAGGTTTATAAGTCAGTGTTTCTATCCCACTGTCACAAATTCTCTAAAAAAGTAATAATTGTTGGGAGGCCTTCATCGACATCCGGGCCTTTTTTAAAGATTTGTCAAGACAGGTATACTCACCATAGAGAGGAAAAATTGGGATAGGAGGGTAGGAATTCGACCATAAGGCTAATAGATAGGCAGACAGTAAGACAAGTAGACAGAGAGACGCTTACCGACCTTTGACGAACTGGCTGAGAGAGAGAAGGGGGGAGGGAGAAGAAAGAGATAGAGACGGCCGGATAAAAATATTTCTACCCACACCGTGAAAGCGAGGCAGAGAATCGAGCAATCTCAGCCGTGGTAGTGTGGCGAAATCGTGGTGTGGTGGTGGTGGTGGTTTTGAGGGTGGTGTTGGGGGGGTGGGGGGTGTTGGGGGTAGTGGTGGTGGTGTTGGAGGTGGTGGGGGTAGTGGTGGTAGTGATGGTGGTGTAAGTCATAGGAGTCTGAGTGTATTAATAGTGCAGATAATACCCGTCTGAGTTCACAAAATACTCGTGGGTTTGATGCCAGGATACTGTCAGTGGAAATGTGGTGAGGATATCATGTCTTTGCTATGTAAACCCAATAATACACCTGTTATGTATGTGTAAGGAGTTGTTTATATGTATATTTCACTTTTGGGTGCGCGTAATCTCCTCTTTCTCTTGACACGTTTTCTCTTCAGGGTCATATTAAGGAGTACTGAGAGATTAGTGTACTGTACACATAGGTTTTGTTTGTATTTTAGTCATGGATGGGATTTTGTGCTTTTGATTTGGGTGTAGTTTTCATAGTTTTTTGGTGTTTCTAGATTGGTTTCCTAGTTAATTCCAGTGTCAGTGGATTATTGGTTCGGTTCTAGGTTCTATTAAAGTCATGGGAGCCTTAGAGTGTACAGATCCACGAGAAATTATCAAGGCATTCAGAATCATAGCTTATTTTCTCCAGTTCG